>NC_141162.1:63913412-64063412 GCF_053477565.2 Lygodium microphyllum
TTGTATTATTTTACTAACGATTGTGAATGCTTCAGTTGATGTGTAGAGATAGCAGCAATGGCAGAGGAAACCATTGGAGGATAGCGTGTATTCGAGTTATCACTTATATTTTGATGGGCGCATACCTTAGGCAAGGTGCCCATATTTTGTCGCGCCTATTTATTAAGGCGTTGGATATTTATTTATTATTTTGTATGCGCATGGGCGCACGATTATGATATTTGTATTTGGACATTGTATTTGGGTACACCTAACTTCTTGGGCGCCCATTAGCTTTAATTCTTTATTGGCACAAAAGCAAACTCAAAAGCTAAAGCGTGCTATTTTGTAATTTGGGCTATTATTTGAGCTTCAAGATGAATAATATATTAAATACATGCTTTGTGGAGCGCTCACACAAGGCATGGGGGGAGATTGCACCCAATTGGTCTCTTGTTCATGTCGTGCTTGCTTTCTACCTTGAGTTTTGTGCAAAAAGTAGAGTTCTTTTGTTCTTGGGGACCTTCCGACGTTCACTACGCGAGCATACAACATCCGATCTGTGCACCAGTGGTATCAGAGCGAAGCTGAGATCGAGAGCTTCCAATCGCTACCCATCTTGTGCGAAGGCGGATCTCCTGGAACGATCGAGCTCTACAGTCAGTCTCATCGCGAAATGGTCGATACGGGTGGATTCCTAGCGGCCAAGAACCTCTGTCTACAGCCTCTGATCGCGAAGGACCGGCTTGAGGAGGCGGAGGTCCACGTCAACATCTCCTTCTATCAAGTCGTTTTTTTTTCTCAGAAACAGATAAGCTTCATAATCATCAAAATCTTAAGTAAGTTTAAAAGCTTACTTAAGAGCTTAAAGGCAACGAATTTGACGATTTAGTAATTCGGCATCAACTGATCAGAGTTGCGGCGAAAAAATCAGCCCCCCTAAAATTTGACGTTTTTTGAGACTTAGCTTTAAGCTAAGTCAATCAAGTCTCCAATCATACAAATCTTCAAAGTCTACAAGTTTAGATTCTGCAAGTCTAAATTTACTTACTCCGCAAGTCAATTAAGTCACCAGAAGTCAAAACTGACTTATGCCAAAAACTCCCATAAGGACTGTTCCTGCGCAGAAGCACTGAACTATAAAGTTGATCCCTGGAAGACTCTGTTCGCATACGCAGACTTGCTGAACCAGTTTCAGCACACATAGAAGGTCATACGCAGTTTTTACGAAGATTTCAAATTCCGCAACCGCAAAAGTCGAAGACCGTGAAAGTCAAACAAAAATCTATAAGCCTTGTACACCCAACTTTGAGCTACGCTCATCCCGCTAATTGGATTTTGAGAGTGTGAGGTATTTTGAATTTTTTTTATAGGATGACGGAACAAAATATGGATGATTTAATGGCTGAAGGCGATCTTCCTGAACCTACGATGGAACAAAAATTGGATTTAATTATGATGCAGTTGGATGAAGAACGAAGGGTCCGGCAAGCCTTGCAAGTTCAATTGGCCAATTTACAAAGATCGACTACCGACAAAGATGGAACACAACCCCAAGATCTTATCCAATGAACCATTGATGCGACTCTCGAAGCTCAATCCATCCGCAAAGAAACAAAGATAAGTAAAAGAAATTTCAAATTCCGTACTTTCAATGGCACTCGAGATGGAAAAACTGTTCTTGCATTCATCAGTCAGTTTGATGATTACTTTCATGAAGAGGCATACACTGAAAAAGATAAAATCAAGTGTGTCACTAATCATTTAGTGGATAGAGCATCTCTTTGGTGGACCATGGTTTGTAAGAGCATAGATTGTCCCACTACTTGGGAGAGTTTCAAAAAGAAGTTTATGCAAAATTTCCTTCCCCCACAATTTCATGAAAAAGCCATAAAGCAATGGGACCTTCTTCAGCAAAGAGATCGTGAGCCTATTTCTCAGTACATCGAACGCTTTTGGAATGCCTTACTCCAACTACGCATGTTTGAAGACGTACCTGAAGCAACTCACAAGCGCAAGTATATGTCTGGATTACTTGGGCATTACTACACTGAAGTCAATATGTTCAAGCCTGCAACTCTTGAAGATGCAATTTCTTTAGCTCATGACACTGAAGACAAGATTCGAGGAAGAGACAAGCGTCCACAACAATTTCAAGCAAATGGTAACTATGGTTCTAAGCAATTCAATTCAAATTTTAGAAGATTCAATCAAGGTCGATTTCCTTCATCATCTTTCCGTAAGCTTGGACAAAACCACCTCCTTTGCCATCCAATACCAATCAAAACCCTAAGCCATCTTCACAGCCAAATCCTAATATTCCTAGACTTCCTGCCATTGCAAACAATGTATCTAAAGCCAAATCTATAGTATGTTACAAATGCCATCAACCTGGACATCTAGCGGCCAATTGCCAATCGAAGAAGCCACCTGTCCATATAAACTATCTTGGAGCAATGGAAGATGAAGAACATGAGGAAATGCCTAACTTTACGGAAGATGAGGATGACATTGTTACTCCTTCGGATACTTTACCAGGTATGCCAACTCCACATTCTTTATTGACAATGACATGTTTAGTGCATGGAAAAGAAAAGATTATTTTGTATGATGATGGTAGTACACATGATTTTATTTCTGCAAAGTTAGTGAAAGAATTAAAATTATAAACTTTTCCTACGCATTATTGCATTAAAGTAGCATTCTTAGGCACAAGGTATAATGGAACACAAGAGGTGCATGATTTAGAAATTCAAATTGGTGAATATACTGAAAGAAGGAATTTTCTAGTTGTACCATTACAGTCCAGTGATATTATCTTAGGTATGCCTTGGCGTCATCAGCATAATCCTGACATAGATTATTCCATGCATTCAATTGAAATTCATTTTCAAGGAAAACACATTACATTGTATGGTATGCACGCATCTAATAATTTTCCACTGCTGACTCATACTCAAGCTAAACGTGAATTACGCAAAAGTAATAAATCTTATCTAATTTGGGTGAATGAACTTCAAGCTAAAGAAAAACATATGCACCCTAGGCATAAAGAATTCCTTGCACAATTTAAACATTGTTTTGCTGAAGATTTACCACCTAGACTACCTTCTTCACGTCCTGAAGACCACAAAATAGATTTAATTCTTGGTACACAACCACCCTGTAAAGCACCATATAGGCATAACCAGATAGAGCAGAAAGAAATTCAAAATCAAGTTGAGGAATTATTAAAAAGAGGATTAATTAGACCTAGTAGTTCTCCATTTGGCACACCTGTTTTGTTGGTAAAGAAGAAGAATAATACTTATCGTATGTGCATTGATTATCGTGCCCTAAATAAGATTACTATAAAGAATAGATATCCAATTCCTAGGGTAGATGATCTTATGGATAAACTACAAGGTTCTGCCATATTTAGTAAAATAGATCTTGAATCTGGTTATCATCAGGTGAGATTAGATAAATCTGATATATTTAAGACTACATTTAGAACACAATTTGGTCATTATGAATTTCTAGCGATGCCTTTTGGATTGACTAATGCACCTGCTACATTTAGTAGAATGATGAATCACATATTTTTGAAATATCAGCATTGTGTTATAGTATTCTTTGATGATATCTTGGTATTCAGTAAAAATGAGAAAGAGCATTATGAACATTTGTCTTTGGTTTTCAAGTTGTTGAAAGATAATCAATTGTATGCTAATCCGAAAAAGAGTGAGTTCTTTCAAACAAAAATTGAATATTTAGGTCATATTGTGTCCTCAGAAGGTATTAAGGTTGACCCTAAGAAGATAGAAGCAATATTGAACTGGTCTATACCTAAAAATATGCATGAGTTATGTTCGTTTCTAGGTCTTGCTAGTTTCTACAGGAAGTTTGTGCGAAATTTTTCATTACTTGCTTTGCCTTTGACTAAACTTTTAAAGAAATGTATTGTTTATAATTGGTCTGATAATCAACAGAAATCTTTTGATTTATTGAAACATGCATTAACCCATGCTCCTGTATTACAACTACCTGATTTTAATAGACCATTCTTTTTAGTAGTTACTGATGCTAGCGGATATGGAATAGGAGCTGTACTTATGCAAGATAATCATCCCATAGCCTATTCTAGCTGTAAACTGAAACCATCCGAACTTAAATATTCCACATATGATAAAGAATTGTTAGTTGTTGTATGCCAGGAGGCATATTTCATGGTGGATTCCGTGCCACGGTGGATTCCGTGAGGTTTTATGATGGATTCCGTAAACTTTGTTGACTGGGGCTCATACACAAAGTGGATTCTTTGTGCGAGATGTTGATGGGGACACCTATCCTTTTTAGGCGTTTCATTAATTTAGTGTGTACATGGGTGATTCCATAGCGGGCGATTCTGTAAAATACATATTAAATTAATAAATATTTATGAGTTTAGAGTACGTACTCGTGATAAATTAAGGTTAGGATTGATTTCTAACAAGTTGATTTATTTATGTAGCTGAAGACTACTAGGTATTCACTTTTATCGGTTTAATTGTATTATTTTACTAATGATTGTGAATGCTTCAGTTGATGTGTAGAGATAGCAGCAGTGGCGGAGGAAAGCATTGGAGGATAGCGTGTATTTGAGTTATCACTTATATTTTGATGGGTGCATACCTTAGGCATGGCGCCTATATTTTGTCGCACCTATTTATTAAGACGTTGGATATTTATTTATTATTTTTTATGCGCATGGGTGCACGATTATGATATTTGTATTTGGACATTGTATTTGGGTAATGCCTGACTTCTTGGGCACCCATTAGCTTTAATTCTTTATTGGCACAAAAGCAAACTCAAAAGCTAAAGCATGCTATTTTGTAATTTGGGCTATTATTTGAGCTTGAAGATGAATAATATATGAAATACATGCTTTGTGGAGTGCTCACATAAGGCATGGGGGGAGATTGCACCCAATTGGTCTCTTGTTCATGTCGTGCTTGCTTTCTACCTTGAGTTTTGTGCAAAAAGTAGAGTTCTTTTGTTCTTGGGGACCTTCCAGCATTCATTACGCGAGCATACAACATCTGATCTGTGCACCAATTGCAGATGCAACGTTTTCTTGGTCGACAACTAGGAACTTTGATGCTCTGCCTTGATATGTCCGATGTGTTGATCTCCAATAAGCAGAGTTTCCTTAAATGGTTATTGCCATGGCTTTCCAATGGAGTCTTTAATCTCCTCACGTGACTCTAAACTCTCTTACACATTCCACCATGTCATGCATACTTTTCCTATGTTTTCCATTTTCTTGTCCATGCTACATATAGCATACATGATAGTGGGGGAGGGGGGATGAGGTTTTGTGTCAAGCCACTAACCATTGGGGCTTTAAAAAAATAGACAAGACAGATGGAAGAAACAAAAGGACCTAAAACACATATATATTGTTTGTTGATAAACTCTATACATTGTAACCACTCTTGTCAGATTACAAACTATATATCTAATATGATGGTAGCCCATTTTCTCTGAAGAATACTCTCTTATAGCTATAAAAAATCTATCTCATAAAACACCTATAGCAATAGGTACTAAAATCTTCAGATCTATTTCCTCTCTTAGTTACTTTGAGAAAGCATTTTGGGCAAGAAGGCATACATAATAAGGTAAGAAAAATTCTATATTGAGTTCTCCAAAGTTCAATCTTGTTAAGATTGAGTATATAGCAACAAAACTATCTCTAAAACTCCACAAAATAGTCTAGTTCACACTTTTCCAAAGATAGGCAAGGACACCCAAGTATATGTCTTGATTTCTTCATGCTTTTATCCTCTTTTCCATTGTGCTAGAGCTGGAGATTCAATTTTCTTACCATGATGCCTTTCGTCTTGTTATTCATGCTAATGATGTTCCAAATAGGCTACATTTTGAGCTCCTAAAATCTTGAGAGGAATGCCCCTATTCATGACTTAATGTTGCCTTATTATGCTTTTCTTTTTGCACTCAATTGGCTATTCCCATGTCTATCTTCTTGCTATGTTGGTTCTCAAGGCTAGTATCATAGACCAAAACCTAATCCCCTTCTTTTGTTGCTCTAGGCATCAACCTATGTTTGTTAGCAAATCTCTCCTTATATTGCAATTTTTCCTCTTTGAGTCTCTGCTCTGCTCTCTGAACACTACAAGGGTATATAGCCATAGCAATGGAGGTTAGTGATGCTTTTTTTTTTGCATCACTATCTCCACCACTAGAAACTTCAATACTAGGTAATACCGATGGTCATAGTGATGTGCTTTTTGACACATACTCCAACACCAAGATTGATGCAAATAGTGACATCATAATGTGGAAAAAAGTGCCGACAAACACAGAGCGCAATAGTCTTATCTTTAACAAGTGTGAAGAAAGAATAAAGAGAGAGAAAGCACAAACAAAAGCAAGGGATGTTGAGAGAGAGAGAGAGAGAGAGAGAGAGAGAGAGAGAGAGAGAGAGAGAGAGAGAGAGAGAGAGAGAGAGAGAGAGAGAGAGAGAGAGAGAGAGAGAGAGAGAGAGAGAGAGAGAGAGAGAGAGAGAGATGCAAAGAAGGAGGAGATGACCACAAAGGAGAAGGAGAAGAAGAGGAGGGAGGTTGTGAAGGAGAAGAAGAAGAAGACCATGGAGGAGTGCTTCTTTGAGATTTGAGGTAAGTGCATTCTTCTCTTCTCTCTTTGTTTTGCTCTCTTTCCTCTCTTCTCTCATTGTTTTTCTTTATAGAGAGAGAAAGAGAGAGAGATAGAGAGTGAGAGAGAGAGAAAGAGAGGGAGGGAGGGACGGAGGGAGGGAGGGAGCGAGGGAGCGAGGGAGAGAGAGAGAGAGAGAGGGAGGGGAAGAGAAATAAAGAGATGGAGGGAGAGCCATAGCAATGGAGGTTAGTGATGCTTTTTTTTTCGTGTTGCTATCTCCACCACTAGAAACATCGATATTAGGTAATAACAAGTGATGTTTTTTTTAATGCATATTCTAACACCAATATTGATGTGAGAGAGCGAGAGTGAGAGAGATGCAATGGAGGAGATGACCACAAAGGATAAGGAGAAGAAGAGGAGGGAGGTTGCGAAGGAGAAGAAGAAGACCATGAAGGAATGCTTCTTTGAGCTTTGAGGTAAGTGCATTCTTCTCTTCTCTCTTTGTTTTGCTCTCTTTCCTTTTTTCTCTCTTTGTTTTTCTTTAGAGAGAGGGAGAGAGAGAGAGAGAGAGAGAGAGAGAGAGAGAGAGGGAGGGAGGGAGGGAGGGAGAGAGAAATAAAGAGGGAGGAAAAGAGAAATAGAGAGATGGAGGGAGAGCCATAGAAATGGCGGTTAGTGATGTTTTTTTTTTGCATCGCTATCTCCACCACTAGAAACGTTGATACTAGGTAATAACAATGGTCATAGTGACGTGTTCTTTAATGCATATTCCAACACCAATATTGATGCAAATAGTGATGGCATACTATGAAAAAAAAAGTGTCAAATGCAGAGTGTGACAATCTTAGATTTAACAAGCATGAAGAAAGAAAGAAAGAGAGAGAAAGCACAAACAAAAGCAATGGATGTTTTGAGAGAGAGAGAGAGAGAGAGAGAGAGAGAGAGAGAGAGAGAGAGAGAGAGAGAGAGAGAGAGAGAGAGAGAGAGAGAGAGAGAGAGAGAGAGAGAGAGAGATGTGCAAAGGAGGAGATGACCACGAAGGAGAAGGAGAAGAAGAGGAGGGAGGTTGCGAAGGAGAAGAAGACGACCATGAAGGAGTGCTTCTTCGATCTTTGAGGTAAGTGCATTCTTCTCTTCTCTCTTTGTTTTGCTCTCTTTCCTCTCTTCTCTCTTTGTTGTTCTTTAGAGAGAGAGAGAGAGAGAGAGAGAGAGAGAGAGAGAGAGAGAGAGAGAGAGAGAGAGAGAGAGAAACAAAGAGATGGAGGGAGAGAGAGAAATGGTGAGAGGGAGGGAGAGAGAGAAATAGAGAGAGAGGGAGGAATAGAAAGGGAGAGATAAATAGAGAGAGGAAGAAAGGAAGGGATAGATAAGGAGAGAGAAATTGAGAGAAAGAGAAAGAGAGAGAGAAATAGAGAGGGATGGATAGAGAGGGAGAGAGAGTGGGAGGGAGAGAGAAATAGAGATAGAGAGAGAATGGAGAGAGAGAGAGAGAGAGAGAGAGAGAGAGAGAGAGAGAGAGAGAAGGATAGAAAGAGGGAGAGAGAGAAATGGAGAGAGGGAAGGAGAGAAAAAGAGAGAAATAGAGGTACAAAGAGAGAGAGGGAAAGAGAGTTAGGATCCATCTTCCTTGTCTCATTCCGCTTGTCCCCACTGATGTCTACTTACTACACAATACATATAGCCATGGAGAATGAATTTGACACCCACATGTACTGAATGCATCATCATTTCTTTAATGTCTGTCTATGACTCTTTCTCTCCACCTCTCTCTCTCTCTTTCTCTCTCTCTCTCTCTCTCTCTCCCCCCTTGTCCTTTTACATTTTCCCCCTTGTGAATGATAGCAACCCTTTGAAGCACAACAATGGCTCTGTGTGCATGTAGAGCCTCTGAACTAGCTCTATATGTGTGTGTGTGTGTGTGTGTTCCATGTTGCATTCCACTTGTCCCCACTAACATCTACTTGCTACATGAAACATATAGCCATGGAGAATGCATTTGATGCCCACATGCATTGAATGCATCATCCTTGCTTGAATGTGTGTCTGTGACTCTTTCTCTCCACCTCTCTCTCTCTCTCTCTCTCTCTATATATATATATATATATATATATATATATATATATATATATATATATATATATATATATATATATATATATATATATATATATCTTCCCTATCTGTTTCTATATATCTCTCTATCTCACTCCTTATGAGGATAAAATGACATATCCAATATAAGAAAGCCAATCTCCCTTCCTTTGAACATAAAGCATGTGAAATTTTCATTTTAGCCAAGAAGACTTAACCTAAATTCCAATCTTTCAATATTTTATGATGGATAGCAGCTCACCCTGATCACCAAAATCCCTTCAACTAGCAAATGACATTTCTAGTATAAGCTAGCTAGTCTTCTTGCCTTTAACTATAAAGCTCGTGCAATTTTCATTTCAACCAGAAGATATAACCTCAATTCTTTTCATTACATTTTAACTTCAAGAAATAACTATTATTTTAATCTTTTTTAATGGATAGAAACTCACCCTTATCATCAAACTCCAACAACACTTCTAACAACACAACCATGCAATCTGTTGATGTTGATATGTGTCTATCAGCCATAGCACAAACAACAAGCTTTATGCTTCTTAGAGTCTTGCAAACATTGCACACAATGTTTACCATTCTTGGTCAAGCTCTACATATATGCATCCAAAATGCATATATTTCATTTAAAGATAAAGAAAGTGGAGATGATGACACATTTCTTTTTCCGTATGGTCAACTATTTGCTATAGATGCAATTAAATATCATCACTTCCAACAACAGCTTATCTCTTGGTATGTGGCCCAAATTGTCAATCAATTGGTGAAACCATTATGTTTTCTTTGTGCATGCCAATGATGCAAGATTTAAAGAGGTTTTATCTTAGCTTTTTTTCTTCTTTTTAAATTGTTTAATCTTGTTTGCTCACTTCTTTGCAATGATTTGCACCAAGGCCGGATTCCTTTGTATCCTAGAAAATGTGCATGGGAGAATATTCTCAATGGAGAGGAAAGTGGCCATAGCAATCCTCCACCTCTCAGCTGGCATGCATTGCATAGCTACCTCTAAATATTTTGGGTGCAAATGGGCACCTATTGTAGTGGCCTCAAATAGAGCCAAAGGTTGTGGAGGTGAAGGAGGGATTTCAAGCTCTACATTCATTTCCCAAATTTTGTGCAGCCATTGATGTGACCAACCTCAAGCTAGAGACTTGCATCCCCTTGAAAATAGCACTGACTAGTACAATCAATATGGATACTATTGTATGATTATACAAGGAATTATGGATGAAAGGGTGCATTTGCTCAATATCAACATAGCGTGTGGCCATGTGTCTTACTCAAGACACTACAGTTCTATGCAACTCCACTTTCTTCAAGCTTTACCATGGCCAAAGAATATTGTTAGGCACTCCACTCAAATTTGGGGATCTTTGAATCAAGGAATACATCATGGATGATGGAGGGTATCCTCTTCTTCTGTGGTGATTGATAACTTCTTTTTAATAGAATGAGCTCATCGATGATTTCAGATGCAACTACAACTACATGCAATCTTCCATGAGGATTGTGGTGGAATGCATGTTTGTAGCAAGCTAAAACAACCCTTGGCCAAACCATTCAAACCCCTAACTTGTGCACATTGCCCAAGATTGTAAATGCATGGAGCCCCAATAGAAACACCAAGAAAATGAGGAATATACTACAAGAAAATCTATCTTGTCACACCAACAAGCTTTTTCTTCACACTTTAATCAACCATAAGAAGAAAAAGAACACTAACAACCACAAATCTTTACGCAACATCATATAATAAATTTCCCATGGATTTATCACAACAAATCTTCCATATATTCTTCATAGAAACCATCAAAGCACAAAGAAACATAAATGGATGCTGAACTTTGAATGAAAGCTATCACATAGGATATATATTTCATCATCTTCGTAGTCGTTCTCTTAATCTCTCTTATGTAGATACAATGTTTCTTCATAGAAATTGGCTATCTCTCATAAACACACACTCTCTCATATGCTCTCTCTCAATAGTACATGAGAATAAAAAAGAATCACACTCAATAATTCTCTCTTGGTCATGGATACCCCTTCCTAGAGGTATGCCTGATATGAAGAGGTATGATAGATACTATAATGTCCCTTGAGAGCTCATCAATGTCATTGTCACTTTAGTCTTCACTTCAAGCTTTCATCAGCTACTTCTTCCATTTCTTCAAGCTATTAAGAGCTTCCATTCTTCTCTTTAAAAGATTATAAAATATTCCCAAGCTAAATATCTATTAGGCAGAACACTTACAGAAGCAAAAAGAAGACAACAAAAGCTCAACAATACAATATAGAAGGTCTATAGAAGGCATAAAAATCATATAGCTCAAACTAAAATCACCTCAACCCATAAAAAATCATTCAAATCACTCTCAATTATTCCTCAAACCACTCATTCATAATCATAACCTCTCAAATAGGAAGAAAATAGATTTAAAAAAAAACAAATTAGACCTATTAGAACCCAACAGACACACCAAAAACCAATCAAAACATCATAACTCAACTAAAAACCATCATAAGCTTCTTAAACCTACTCAATCTATTCTGACGCACTTTAAAATACTTCAAAACCATTCAAAAGCCAATCAATCAACTAAAAAATCAAATAAAAATTGCCCATTTTGATCATTATGAGAATGAAAATGTATGTACGCTAAAAGCACCAAGCAAAATGAGCAGCCAATCTAACTAAAGGATTAGTATATTGAGAATATATTTTGGTAGTAAAAATAAAATTGATAAGATTATATAGGAGTCTTCCATTCCAATGGAATGACATGCCAATTAATCAAGGGACCCTTCAAAGAATTTGTTTGACTCCATCCTCCATGTCTAGGTATATGTAAATCAATACCTAACTGGCTACTAACTAGCTGAGATGGATCATGAATGAAAGATGTGGAAGAAGGAAGAGGAGCAAGCATTAAAAGATGAAGTGAGGCATATGAAAAATCATAAAAATAAGAAAGGCTTAGAGATGGAGATTCAGGAAATTTAACAGAATCTAATAAGAAAGGAGTTAAGAAGTATGCTGTAAAAGTAGAAAGGAGTGCAGTAGACGGGGGAGGATAAGGAGGATTAGGTGAGAAAACATGATCTATGATGAATGAGAAATGAGCAAAAATAATAATTTGGGGATCTAATTGAGGTTGAAAAAGAAGAAGAGAAATAATATAGAGATTTAATTGAAGTATAAACAAATAAGAATCAAATCTATGGGCCATTTGTTGATAATAAATGAGTGAAGGTACCGATGGACCTAAAACTGAGCGACGATTGTAAGCTTCAAAGAAGGATGTATCAAAATGTGATTTTGTGCAAACATGGGCTAAAATATTCTCCCACACTTGGTTAGCATTTTGTAGATGTGTAGAGACTTTTAATTGTTGAGGATTCAAGAGGCAACATAATCTATCATTGGATGCCAATCAACTTCAGGATAGTCAGCCACTCTAGATTAATAAGCTTGGAAAATCTCATCTATCCTCATCTCTAGATGTCAAACATAAAGGACAACTCACAAAATAATATCCCCCACATACTAAGAAAAATCCTCATTCTCCAGAATCACAAGATTGCCTCAAATATACATGTAAGACATTAGCATGATGTTAGGTATAATGGAGGTTTCAAAGAACATTCTAACTACTTTCATAAGGAGATTAGAAGACCAAGTACTACTCTATCCATCATCTAGAGGACACAAATCCATAGTGGGAAATTTCTTATAAAAGGCCAGATTTTGTTGTTAATGATACACAAAAGGAGTGATCTGGCAGGATATATCCCATAAATTGCTCAAAATAGGTCCACAAAAGTTTCATTCTAGATTGTGACCTCTCTACCTTAGCTTAAAATATTGAACATAGGATCACACTAGGTTGGAGAGGAACCAAGTTCGTATCTAATAAAGAAGACACTAGGGGGATACACTAGGACTTGGTGGAACAGAGCATGACAGAGCCAATTGTTCTTTCAAATCCTTTATGGAGTTTATCGATTGCTAACTCTACTATATGTGTAGTAATTAAGGCTTCAAACTCTTGGTTTTCGGTAATGTGCCCACCTAACGGTTGTCCAAGCATGTTTTTAGTGGTCCATCGAGAAATGAATCTAAGTGTCACTACACGGCATTCCCTTGGGATGTTTTGGGATTTATCGCCTAGGGTTTCCTGAGTTCACCTCACAATGGAACGTTCACGGCCGAATCCACTAGGATCGACCTAAAATCTGGGTTCCTAGTGGCTAAGGTCTCCTAATAGCAATCCAGTGTTGGATCCTGGACATGCTACTTTACATAGAGATACCCAAGCCAAAGTAGACCCATGCTGCACTTGGTTCAAAGAGAATGGGAAACAAGAGGGATGCGCCGCTCAACCTCTTTGCCCATAGGGAATAGTCCCATTCCGATCCCCTAAAATGGCATGAATCGGGTTCTAACCTAATATTACCTAAATCTCGTATGACTGTAGAACCTTGTGAGAAGCCTCCCATTCTTCTGGGGCCACCCTTCCATAGGATGGACACGTTAGGGGTTTTGCCCACCCACTTTACTCAATAGGAGTTCTTTTGTTATTTAATTAGGTACTACTACATTTATGTGTTACATTTAAAATCATCTTCCTTAATTAAGCCTTTTAGGGAACAGGGTTCATACGTAACTTACGGCACTAACACGAAAACAGTTCAAATAGGTTCCTTAGAAGCAACTTTATTTTAGCATTTTAACTGAGATACAAATCTTGTCCAAAAAGGACGTTTCCTGCAATCTGTGAGGATGTGTCTTATTTCCTCCAAGTTTTTGTCCTTGCACTAGTAACATGGCTTCGAGAATTCATCTCGAGTCATGTAGATTGTTTGAGTAGGATCCAAAGGCAAGGAATTTATAGCCAGAGTCCCCCCTAGCATCCAAGCGTCCTCCTACATACAAACTAATCCATGGAGAGACCTCTCATGGTGGGTTCGGTCCACATTCCCGTTACAATTATTTAGAACCCCCTTGGATAGGGTTGGCAGCTAGCTGGGGGTAGCTTGGCGCACCTTCTATGAATTCAACCTGATTCATTATTCAAATTTCTTTTGTGAGCTTGGGTCATACATTCCTTTCACAGACAGTGATTCTAGTTTTACAAGCAAAAACAACAATGAAGGTGAGTGCTCACGACATCTGCTTAGGTGGAGTTCCTATCTTTGAATGCTTAGCATTCGCCCTTCTTGGGTCTTTCTTGCCTTGGCATCAATTTACATTACCTTCTAAGAGATAGAGAATACCCTCTTTCCATTATCTTCTGAGAGATAGAGAATACCCTCTTTCCGACCTCACTCCTATGTAATAGGAGCAAGAAATTACACTATTGGATTTATATCCACCGATAGTTTTTGGATGGTAGCTTCCCTAAGTTGCTAACCTTTGGTTCTTATCTTAAGGTCCAGGTCTTAGATTATTCAAACTAGGATTTCAATTGGTCAGTTGGTAACCATTTTCCCACCTTAGAATTTTATCGAGGTTCTAAGTTTACCCTAGGGCTTCCTTCCCTCAAGATAGCAATAACTTTTGTTCATTCCTCTTGCAAGTCAAGAGTAAACTAAGCCCATTTACAATTCTTAAATAGTTGCGAGCATCCAATGTAACACGGTGAATGGTCGTTCTTCTTGTGCATACAACATTTGAGTTTTCTTGTGTTAGCTTTGAGATGTATCATAATTTGAAAATGATATCTCCAAGAGTGTTTTGCACTCATCGCGTTGGTTATTGGGATAGAGACCAAAGAGCATGTTTACCTAACTCTAAGTCATAATATGATTGTAATAACAATTTGACCTATTTACAATTAAATCCTAGCTGAATCGATTTAAACCCTAGCCTTATTTATCATATAGGAATTCATTTACCAAACTGCCTCTTGCAATTTAGTTTAGCAATTCACATGTGCATCTTGAATCTATCTTTTAAGATGAATCCCTATTATGTAGTGCAACCAAAACTGCCCATGATACCACACAAATCTAGATGCAAGTCTTTCATGAGTTGATGATACGATACGGGATTCCCATTCATGAGAATTCCTTCTCGTACATTTATGTAAATCATAAAACGTGACATAAGTATTTAAGTGCAAGTGTACATGAGTTCATCGTAAATGCGAGTTAATTCACTCTAATGGTCTATAGGATGCAATTGACCTACACTGAATATTTATGTATATTGGCAATCTATGATGCATTTGCGAAAGTTCAAACCTTACTTGGCTTAATACTGCAACAAACCATAGATGCTTAATCTATTAGTGGAAAATCATGGTTATTAAGTCTTTTTAACTACCTTTTTCGAGTTATGCAAGTTACGCGATGCAAAGTATGACTTCTTCCTTATGATGTCCATGCTTAAACGTTCAATTCAAAGTACTAGACAGAGTAGCGGTGTCAAAGAGTTTACTGTCCATGACATAAATCATGGGATTCTTATAAACACAGAAGAGTTTCACTGGAAGTTATATGAGATATTTGCATACAAAATTCAGGCATTGTTATCCAATAACCACCTTAGTTACACAAGTTCTTTTGTATTTAGCATATAATTTTCACTTATACCATGTACATTTATGAAAAATAAGTCTATGGGAATCTATAGCTTGGACATCTGGAAGTAATTGACAGTCTGCTAGATAAATCACATTAATCTAGGTACAAAAATATGGTCAAAACCCAAAAATGATGCCAAAAACTGTCAAAAGTCCACTAGGTCCACATGGGACCAGAAGTAACTGACTTAGGTGACCAGCAAGTGACCTAGGCTGGTCAAAAAGTGACCAGGGACTGAGCAAAGAGCAGCCCGCATTTTTCGGTGCAAAATGCGGGCTGCACTGTCTGAGGGAAATTGGAAGAAAGCTGGAGCTGAGATGCATGAAATGGAGCATGCAAACTGAAGATGAACAGGCCCAACTACTGAAGATGAAAACATGGTGAGAGCTCCACTTCTCTGCCTCTTTGGTCTGACGAAAATACATGCTGAAACTGTCTATAAAAGAGGGAAAATCTGAGAGAAGAGTATTTAGCCTGCTCTTATGCACGACTTCTCTCATTTTGTTTACCTTATTCTTGGTCCAATGAAGCCCGACTTGTACCCAAGTACTTGAGTGACTTTGGGGCAAGCAAAGGGTGAGGATATTGAAGACTTATGGACTGTTATGGGCTAAAATAACCAGTCATACACAGGGCAGCCCACTATTTTGATCTATTTTTATGAGCAAACATGGGTTTTTTATGGTTGTAATGGAGGAAAATGACCTCTTTTCTTCAGGACATTGTTCATAGATGATCAAAAGTGCTTCTTCTTGAGTTTATGCACTTATTTTGAACTTGATTATGGGCTGGAATTTTCTGTTTTAAAAAGAGGGCTGAAGCTAAATTTATACTTTTCCCATTCATTTAATGTATCTTTGGCCCAAATCTTGGATGCATTTGATTCTATCAACAATATACTTGACCCAAAGGATTGAAATCTATCTATGTACATGAAATAAATGTCATTAGAGCTTGCATTTGACATTCATAAATGAATTGGAAATCTGAAAATATCCTTTATGAAATGATGTATGTATCCTGAAGCATTTGATGTAATCAAGTTAGTCATATTCCTTCTGTTCATGTGTGCTATGTACAAAGTGAGAAGGCTTGAATTCCTCTTCCGTACCTAAATCATTTCTAAACCTTGAATCTTATTAAAACCCAATCCATCTTTCCTTTCTGAATCTTGAATCCTAAACTCTTCTTCTGCACTAAAGCCCCGGTGGTAGACCTTCAACTCTTAACGCAACGACAGCGGTACTTGGTTTTGGAGTGTCGAATTAGCGTTTATGCCCGAGTGACCCATTCATGTTGGTGGTGGCATCTTTTGCTCGATCCTCCTTTCGTAGTTGTAGCCTTTCTAGTTACTTGTGAGAGTTTGTGCTTCGGGGCTATTTCGAAGCTTCAAATACGGCCTTCACTCCTCTCGGAGCACTTCTTTGTGATGGAGTTCCCTACGCCTTGCCTTGTCTTTCATGATATTTTTGTCAATTAGAGGGTAGTTGATGGAGAGATCTCAGGAATTGGTGATGGGGAGAGAGGGTTCTCGAGGCTTCGTCCAAGTAAGGAATTGACATTGGGCCTCTTCTCTCTCTCTCTCTCTCTCTTCCTCTCTTTCTCCAAGTTTCTCTTCCCTCTCTCTCTCTCTCTCTCTCTCTCTCTCTCTCTCTCTCTCTCTCTCTCTCTCTCTCTCTTCCCTTCACTACCTCTCCCTCTTCTTCTCTCCTTCACAAGTTGGCAGCAGGGGGGGGGGAAGAAGAATAGCGTGTGTGCTGAAAGGAAGGGGGCAATTTATAAGGGGAAGGTGGTAATATTTGGCGAAAAAAGAAGAGAAGTATCCTCCTTGCTTAAGGGGGATGGGGGTTTGTAGGGGGTGAAAGAAGGGTATTATGGGGGTATTAACACCGGGCCCCCTCCCTTTGCCTTCACCCAGGCGGCCAGAATGGCCCTCCCACCATGCAATCTGTGACTCCTGGGGGAGAAAGAGAGATAGTGCGGGGCTTTGAGGGGGCACACGTGTGCCCCTCCTCCCCATTATCATTGTTTTCTTGACTTCAACATCGTCCTCATTGTCATCGAATCGAGCTCCCTGTCATCTCATCAACCGTCACTACAACTCCCATTATTGTCATCTTCTTTTCTTAATATTATGGCTCCCCCCTTGTTACGTTGACATGCCGTCATCATGGCCGACTTTCGATTGTAGCCCCTCCTTCGTCGTTGTCTTGTTTACCTACGTCAACACTCAGTTCAACTCCCCCTCCCTCCACCAGTTGATGGTGCTGACAAAGGGGATGATGTTAATTTTTTTGCTTTAGCTTGGTTTAAAAGGGGAGAGAATCTTACGATGGAATATTACATCCTTCCCCCCTTAAGGGATCGAGATGTCCTCATCTCGAAAGGAATTTGGGGTATTGCTAGTTGAGAGTACTCTCGTCAATCCATGTGGCATATTCTTCTGGAAAGTCCTTCCACAGGATGAGATACTCTTTGAGGGTTCTACTTCTCAATCTCTTTTTGAATGTCTAGGATTCTATCTGACCAAAGCTCAAGGGCTCCTCAGCTTGGCATTACAACTTGTTGATCATTGAGCACATGGCTAGGATTGGATACATATTTCTTTAGTAGGCTAACATGGAATACATTGTGAACCTTTACGTTCTCAGGGAGTTGGATTTTTGTAGGCGTTGGGCCCTAGGCACTTAAGGATCCTGCAGGGTCCACAATACCTTGGACTTAGTTTCTTAAAATCTCCCAATGATAAGGAACTCTTCTTGGATCGTACACGAATAAAAACCATATCTCCCTCATTGAAGAGTCGTTCTTGTCTATTTAGATATGCATAGGCTTTTTGCCTATCCTTGGTGGCTCTAATGTCTTGTCTGATGGCCTTGACCTTCATATCCATTTCCTCTCCAGAAGTGAGATGTGAAGATTGATTTTTCTGGTTTTTTTTATTATGACAATTGAGAATCACTCATTTTCAACATTTCATACCTCATGCATCTTTTTTATCAAACTTGAAATGATAAAAACTCTATTTTCTTTGTAAAATGCGTGTATTTTGGGTTTTTAAAAATTATTTTCAATATTATGGCATTATGTATTCTAATTTTTCTGACATAGAGTTATCAAATGTACAATAAACAACATTCCTACCAATTTTCATCCAATATGAACACCTTTTGACTAATAAAATATTAAAAAAGAGCCATTTTCATTCATAAAAGAGAGTTACTGATTTTTCCTTGTTGTGGAGTTTTTTAAAATCCAATTCAGGACATCAAAACAATCCAACAGTGATGCTCAGCCCTTCTCCAATTATCCATCTTCAATCCCACTCGGTTTGGAAGCAATCTGATACCACGCCAGATGAGCATTGATCAATCAGGCTTCATCCACATGAATTGCCTCTTAGGGGAGAGAGAGGAGAGGAGAGAGAAAGACTAAAAACCAAAATTTTATTCTCTTCATCATATTACACATGGTTACCATCAAAATCTTGCCCTCTATGCATAGATCAGGGATCTCCCCCTCTCTTTCTACATGATTGAGCATCCAAGAGGCACAACAATCCCCAAAAAATGGGCCATCAATCAAAAAACGCCCCCTCCCTGCATCTCGACATGTTTTTGCATGTTTTTTTCATTTAGAGTTTCATTTTATTTAATTTATAAAATGTCCACTTCAAAAAAACCACTTTCACACTACTGTGGAAGGGTTTTCGGCCTATTTGAAGGGTGCAAACGGACTTCAATTCACGATCCGACTGAATGGCTGGCTTCATGACATCAAAATCTATAAACTTGAGCCCAGTTGCACACTTTTTGGCTCCCAAATCGAGTGGCTGCTTTATAATGCCAAACCTTATGGGGATTAAATGGGGGGCCAAACGACCTCCGATCGACGAACTGAGACTTGCTTTGATTCCTGTCGTCGAAATGCATCTAGAAAAACTCTAGCTCCGCCATCTACCACCATTTGATTTTTCATGAAATTTGACTCTTTAATGCCTCTCAAGCACTTTTCGGATTCAAAAATGAGCTCCAGTGCTTCAAGAACGGATCCAAATCGGGTCTTAAAATCTAGCACTCATTGACGACTACGGGATAGGGCAACTCAGCACATCGAGTCCCACAAATTTTTCTACACATGCATAATCGTAAAGAGCATCAAGCTTATACAAAATAGATACACAACAAAAGAGATCACAGCTCTCACCCTACCCCTTATCAAAACCAAGGCATGAAATCCACAAGGAGTAGGCTTAGCATAATCTGACAGAAAGCCAAAGCTAGTCACTAACCAACTGCTGCAACATGTCCAAGCTAAAAAGAACTATTAGAGAGGTCATCCTAAGTGGTGGTCTGAACTACCTTCCTAACTGAGGACAACTCAACCAAGAGCTCCTATTAGGTGAGGACTCTTATAGCCTGATCAAGAAATATTGTCTTTTAACACATTTTCCTTTTGGGCTTTTATTTTCCATACTGGGGCACGTAAAAAGGAGGGAGATGAGCATAATGACACAAGGAGAGTAGGGCATCAGCCTCAAGTCCTGTCTCAATACCCAAGAACCTACCAAGCCCTTGCAAGGCGACACTTAATCCTTTTTTAATGCTCACTTTTATTTTTGCTCCAACCATCTCTTATTCTTATTCTTTCAGCTAGATGCCACCCCCAGGAAGACAAGGCATCGGCCCCAAGGTCTTGTCGCATCCCCAGGAACCTACCAGGCCTTCGCAAGGTGATGAACAATTGCTCAAGGATTTTTTCTTTCTTTCATTTTCTATTTTTATAGGGGTTAGAACCCTTTTTTACGCACCTTCATATATTTATTGTTAGCTAGATTCAGAACTTGTTCTTCTCTTGATATTTAAGTGCAGGCTTCTCTAACTATCTCCTAATAGAAGGTCTTAGAACGGCCGCCTCGCAGGTTAGTAGAACAAGGTCACTAGGATTGCCTTCTAAAATAGGTCTTTAAGTGTCTGACAATGCCTTTGCAGGAGGCAATAACTACTCAAACCTCCCTTAGACATACATAGCCTAACCCTGAAACTTCATGCATTGATTGCCGGTCCACAACAAACAAAAAGAGAGTAACCCCTACATACACATATATCATTATTTTCTTAAGGAAAAAGACTCGAAAAGTAGGAGAAACCATCTGGAATGGCCATAAGAAGCTTCTCGCAGCAAAAGCTCCCTTGAGTGACTTCGTCAACCTATATGATGTAATCACTAAAACATAAAACTATTAAGCATACCTACACTAAACAGACGTACGAC
Organism: Lygodium microphyllum; assembly: GCF_053477565.2. Taxonomy (NCBI): domain Eukaryota; kingdom Viridiplantae; phylum Streptophyta; class Polypodiopsida; order Schizaeales; family Lygodiaceae; genus Lygodium; species Lygodium microphyllum. Next base: position 63,934,005 of record NC_141162.1, read on the forward strand.
CTTCTTGGCCTAAAGAAATAGCACATTTTACTACAAACTAACTGGCTCTCTTGGCCTAATGTAATTTGATCATAATATCCAAAGTAGCTAGCCTTCCTAGCCTAAAATACATAGGTCATTTTAAACCATGCAATACATGATCTTTTTGGCATATACACCACATCTTATCAAACTAATCGGGATACCAAGGATAGCATAAAATAGGAGGAATACTCCCATGCTACTCAAGTGAGTTAGCTAAAAGTTTGATTTAGACTCTTTGTAGATCCACTAGCCCAAGCCTTTCTACTAATATCTCAGTAATAAGGGCCATCTCCTCTTGGGTACTATGAGCTAAATGAATGAGCTCATTGGGCTCATGAATCATAGCTTTGTGCTCATTCAAACCTTCCCTGTTTGGATTTTGGCATAGGTCAATGTTGCAACCCAAACTAGGTAGAACTTCAACCCTAGGCCCATCACCTAGATGCAACTTAGGGCTGTGCATATTGTCAAATGTGTCATTATGGCCGTTGATCTCATCCACTTGGGAAATCGTCAAGGTATATCCACATGGAATTCTTGGCTTCTCATCTGGCACACCAACCACACATTTAGGGATTTTGGGTCTCCAAACCCATCTTATATTCATTTTTATATTCTTATACTGCCTCATTTTGTCGCATTGATCTAATGACTCAAAGTGGACTTATTGCTATAGCCAGATGGCCTCTCATCCTTAGGGATTCTACTCATCCTAGGTGGACCTTGGGCATGGTACATCTTCTTCATATGAGATGTCTTCCCTTTCCTTTGTCCACTCTGCAAAACTGCTTAGCCATAGGAACCATGCTTTTACTAAAAGAAATGGCAGCTACTTGAAAGCATGATTCATCACTAAATTGGAAAGGTCTATCAAGAGCCTTACTAAGAGAAAATTTGGAACCACTCATTGGACACACATCCACATAGGTAAGGCCATTGGTTCTATCAATGTGGCTGTTGCAACTACCTCTCATGGAAGCATTGCAAGCCTTGATGGGACTTGCTCGGATTGGAATCTTTTTATCCCCAAGAGGCATATTATCACTAATCATCGAATTGCCATTTTTTATTTTGAGATTTTGGCTACCAAGATCCCCTATTAAAGTTGTCTTGGTATTAGCAAATGAATTTTCTCATTGTAAAAAAGGCTGGATATTTGGATGCACTTGCAATGAGCGAGGGAAACTCCAAAAGTTTTCCCAACATCTTCGAATATACTGCTCATATTCAATTGCATGCATCTTAGCCTCATTTAATAACTTAGGATCTCACATCCTCCTTTGGATTTGCGTATTAATCTCTAAGCCACTCCTAAAGAGCTCACATAGCACATCCTTAGGTAACATAGTAGCTCTTCTTGGCCAAAGTATCAGGATATCGTCAAATGCTCTATTGTATTTTTTAGTAGAAGGGTAAGACTCTTGTCTTATCTGCATAAGCTGCCCTAAGACCTAGATCATAGGCACCTTCTTTTCATATTCATCTAAAAATTCATATTGCAGATCCTCGAATGATTTAATTGACCCTCTTGGGAGGGTCCAATACCATTTTCTAGCCTCTCCTTTCAAGGTACTTGAGAATATGAGCATCCGATGTATATCATCATACTCGCTTGCAAGAAAAGTTAGGCCGTATTCTTTTAAGTGCAACATCGGGTCCTCATTTACCAGCCCATGAAATATTGGGAGATCCCTATAAGGAGGAGGGCATTTAGTCCTCTTTCTTGGGATTAGCACTGGGTCATTAAAATCTTCATATTTGTCATGACCTAGTTCTAGCCTTTTAGGGTCTCTGACCTCTTTCGTTTCCACCTCTATTGGTGCAGGAAGGTTAATACTATCCTTAATGTCCCTTCCTGCCAACTCATAAAGTGGTCTAGGTAGGCATATAGCTCTTAGCATGTCATTCCAATCCTTTCTTAGAGGATCTTCCATATCTTGCCCCTTCCTAGGCAGTTCCATGATGCCTTTAGCTAGGAGCTTTTGCCCCTCATCAAAAGCAAACTTATTCTTAGCACTTAGGACCTGGGGACAATGTCTTTTAAGCAACAGCATTCCCTTTACATCTAGGGCTTCTAACATCCTTGTGATACCTAAAATTTTGGCACGATGCCCCACCACATGGGATGTTTCAGCCATAACTATACTCCATTGTATATCGAGTTTTTTCCATGGCACTAAGGCTTTAGCATAATCACTTGTTGATGCCATGACCGCCATAGCTTCCAACATACTTGTTCCATGCCCTCTAGATTGATGGATGGTTATACATGATTTCTCTTGGGTAGAGACCATACCAAGACGAACCTCGACCCATGCCATCGCATTAGAGGATGGGGTAACCACTAACTAGTTACTCTTCTCATAACTTAAATTATCTTCTGTAGAGGACTCATGCTCTACATAACTAACTAAGTCCATCAGTAAGTTTTGCATAGGAAAAGGCAAGGTTTTCCATCTTTAAACAAACCCCATTTTATGGGCACCTTAGCACACTCCTAATGGATACAATAAACATAGGTCCCTTCACGACCTAGATTCAGAGACCGCCACTTATAGGCAAATCCTGGCAAACACACCACTTGTTGGGACCTAAAATGGGTCCGACACTGGCTCTTTAGCACTAGTCAGACCTCTAAGACACACAAGACACCCCACATGGCCTCATGGCCAGGAGCGTCTAAGGCTCATGCTACACTAAGCTCTAATATCAATCTTGCATTTGTAATAGGATACAATCCAACATTTTCCTTCCCCTACTCCTCAAAGGGAGATCCCATAACATATAGATATAATACCTCATAACACAAACATAGTGAAGCACCTCTCGGCTCACTGTTGCGACTCCACTGCAGCTCTCCTACATCAAAGGGATTGGCCCCAAGATGCACTATCTAACATATAAAATATAATGCACAAAATCCACTCTTTTCTTGTTTTGTACGATCTAGGAATATATAGATCCTCACCAAACAGTCCCAAGGAGATCCTACAACTAACCTACAATTTAGGCTCCTTTCCACTCCATGTATAAGTCATGTCCTAGAAAGACAATGCTATGCATTCTAGGAGATTATACCATATGGCATGCATCATGCATAGTGCATATGATCCTAATGCACAAACAATATTTATCAAATCAACATTTTTTTGATGTGGAAAAACAACCCTTTCATGATCTTCACTAAACGTATGCTTTGATGTATGGAGACTAGCACCGATTTCTCATGCTATTAGCCCCTTAAACTGAAATATCACAATTCTAAATGAAATGCACAGTCACACATTTGAAATATTCAAACCCTCTCAGTGCTCTTAATCTCTTAACATCATCATTTTCCTCTAACGTTTAGGTTGTACTGCATTGCATAGGTGTAGGGTTTTGTTTTTGATCATTTTCGATACAAAAAGCAATAAAGACGCACTAAAACATAAAAACAAGGGTGATCTGAGGCTTAACCCCATGCCTCAACCTTGCTAAACATGCATGGTCATCAATCATATTTTTTTATTTATTTGTCACAAAAAACCTAAATTTCTCTATTTTTTCATATTTATTTATTAAAAAAATAGATCATTTACTGGTTTTTTTGGGTTTTTTGATTATGACAATTGAGAATCACTCATTTTCCACATTTCATCCCTCATGCATCTTTTATATCAAATCCAAAATGAGAAAATTCCAAATTTCTTTGTAAAATGAGTGTATTTCAGGTTTTAAAAATTATTTTAGTATTATGGCATTATATATTTTGAATTTTTTGGCATAGAATTATCAAATGTACAAAAAAAAAATATTCCTATAAATTTTCATCCAATATGAACACCATTTGACTAATAAAATATACAAAAAGAGTCATTTTCCTTCATAAAAGAGAGGTATTGGTTTTTCCTTGTTGCGGCGTTTTTAAAAATCTGATTCGGGACAACAAAATAGTCCAATAGGGATGCTCAGCCCTTCTCCAATCATCCATCTTCAGCCCCACTTGATTTGGAAGCAATCTGGTATCACACTGGGTGAGCATTTATTAATCTGGCTTCTTCCACATGAATTACATGTTAGAGGAGAGAGAAAGACTAAAAATCAGAATTTTATTCCGTTCATCATATTACGCATGGTTACCATCAAAATCTTGCCCTCTATGCATAGATCAGGGATTTCCCCCTTTTTGTCTACATGATTAAGCATCCAAGAGGCACAAAAACCCTCAAAAAATGGGCCCTCAATCAAAAAACGCCCCCTCCCTGCATCTCAACATGTTTTTGCATGTTTTCTTCATTTAGAGTTTCATTTCATTTCATTTGTAAAATGTCCACTTCAAAAAAATCACTTTCACACTAACGCGGAAGGGTTTTTGACCTGTTTAGGGGTGCAAATGGACTTCGATTCACGATCCGACTGGACAGTTGGCTTTGTGATATCAAAATCTATAAACTTGGGCCCCGTCATACACTTTTTGGCTCCTGAATCTAGTGGATGCTTTACAATGCCAAACCTTGCAAGGATTAAATGGGAGGTCAAACGACCTCTAATCAACAAACTGAGACTTGCATTGGATTCTTGACATCAAAATGCATCTAGGAAAACTCTTCTTTCCAACTGAGGCTCTTAGGCCTTGGCAGTGATATGCTAGCCTGCTTCGTCTGCGCGTGGGTCATGATATGCAACATGATAGAAGTGGCATCCTCGTCGAGTGTCTCAACGCCGAACAACCCCAACAGAACCGATGATTCATTTCCTAAACTAGAGGATGGTCTCCGCCTAGGGCAATCGACAAAGAGATGGATGATTCCACACTCAACACATCTCCGGTTAGCCTTATCTCTATTTGCTTGCTCCCTCTCGGGGCAGTGCGAAGAAATGTGTCCTGGGTGACTGCAACTCCAACACAGGATTGGCTCTTGGGTTTGTGCTCCTAGGCCTCTGCCTTGCCTCCTCCCTAATGCCATCTCACAAGCACTGGTCAGTAGTCCATAAGGACTACGTTGCCTTTCTCATCGTACGACACATATGGGTTTACATAAGGCTTATCGCTGCTAGGCTTGTCCACATAGTGGATTGGAGTGTCAAAACATGGATCTAGGACATGGCAATGCAAAAGTTATGGAGGCTGGAAGATGAAGACCAAACTCATGAAGACACGGACACAGACAAGACTAATTATCACACAAGTGAATTAGGTTCCAAGATTGAGACTTGGACTCATAAACATAATCTTGTGTGTGGATTATGACATAGACACTTTACTCAAAAGAAAAGAGTACTTTCATATCATATTAGAAAAGGAAGAAAGTACAATGCTTTATAGGAAAGTCTAGGTAGCACATTCTCCTACTATGCTTATGGGATTCTTGTCTTGAGCCCTCACTACTCCTTCCAAAAAGCGTATAAAGGCTTTAGTGAAAGCAACACCTGCATAGTGTGGGCACACCATAGACATGGAAAAACACCAAAGGCTGTTGCAAAAAAAAGCTAAGTGTGGGTATCACAAACATGGTGGACATCCAGAGGCTGTAACAGGGGCCTCACAAAGTGTACAGAGGCTATAGTACAAGGCTACATGAGGAGTTTACAATTTTATGTCCAAAGCATTAGGGCTAGGGAATACAAGGCTAAAAAAGACTATCTAAATAGAAGAACTGATGAGGTTTCATGGTGGTCTTCTTCTTCTTCTTCTTCTTCCTTTGCTCCGTGGTCTTCTTCTTCTTTAACTATAGCAAAATAGGCCTTCTGGGACCTTTTTTTGGCGTGGAAGAACTTCTTGGTGTGTCCGATCATTTTGCAAAAGTCACAGAAAAGCTGGTCCTTCTTGCCTTTATACCTGTTGCCAATATATAATGCTTGTTTATCTCTAGAGATGCTTGGTTCTTTCTTAGTTTTTAGCTTCTTTTCCTCCTCTAACAGTGATGTTTGGATATCAAAAAGCTCAAGGTTTGGCATTTTGATTAGAGATGTTGACACATTATTATATTCAGGAGGTAAAATTTTGATCAAAATACCAATGCAAACATCTTCTTCCATTTTAATATTGATTCCTACAAGCTGGGTTAGAAGTCCTTCCATGTAATTTAGATGTGTGGAAAGTGATGTGCTGGACTTCATTTCAAGCCCGAAAAATTCAATCAAGAGACCATACTTTGATGACTTAGACTGTGTACCAAACAAAGTGTTAAGTCTCTTCCAAGTATCCTCTGTTAAGTATCACAATTATCCACATGGTGGATATAGCTGTCGTCTCACTCCAGTTTGATAATGGCATGAGCCTTATCATCATTCTTTTGCCAAGTGACTACAAGGTCCACATCACGGGGCTTCTTTCCTTTTCCAATGGTAATGGCCCATAGGCCCTTCTTCATCAGGATGAGTTTGATGCTAGTTTGCCAAGTGTGAAACCGGATTCCTTTGAAGTGAGCTGTTGGAGAGTCTTTTTCCATATTGGATTTGCAGGGATAGCAACAAATTAACTCTAGAATTCTCGATTTTATCAGTGGAAGAGAAGATTACAGTGTGTCAAGAGACATAGGTAATGAAAGTGTGAAGACACACTATATAAAGACTATATCTGAGTTGAATCCTCTTAGTTCAGGGTCGTCGAATCCTCCTTTGATCTTTCCAGGTCCTTCCCCTCCTTACTTTGATATTAGGAGAGAGTGGCAATGGGTTGCTCCAGGTGGCATGAGAGAGAGAATGTTGAGATTTTTTAGCTTAGGTGAAAATGGCTATGGAGTCACAGTTAGGGTCTCTGACAATGGCCTGGTTTTTTAACATTGCATGAGCTATACTTGATCATTCTCAAAATTTTTAAAGATGAAAATGAAGCTAACTTGATGAGCTATAAATGCCCTATGATGGTCATCAATATCGCAAATTGTAGGCGCAACGTCAGTAGCACAAATGGTAGCAGGCACATTCTAGGCAGCGAATTGTTGCAGACACAATGCCAAGCTCTACAATAAGCAATATCGAGCTTTGATGGGCCAAGGACAAGCACTTGACCTGATACCCAATAATGGCATTTTTACAAAGAAAATGGCTCTTTTTTCGCATTTAATGGGGTTAACAATGTTCTTATGAGCTGAAAATTGATGGACATGCTTCTTGCTGGTTTCTTGTTTGTATAATAAAAAACTTAGAAAACATGCACAAAGTGTGGGAAATAAATGAAAAAAATCCAAAAAGCATGGGTTTTAAGGAAAAAATGGGGTTTTTTAGGCTTAAAATCGAAAAAGCATGAAAGAAAACACCAATAAAATCTACATGTTTGCTGTTCAAGGAATCAAGAGCCACAGCTCTGAAATAATTCTAATTTTCTTCAATTTTTATTGATAATAAATAAGAAAAACTAGGGAAAAATATTTTTTAAAAGGGGAAAAAATAGGGAACGGACGAGGAAAATGATGGAAAATTATGGATGTGTCTGTGAGTGTATAATGAGAATAAAGCATGAGGGTTTGCCTCAGGGGATCCCCATTTATATGTTTTTGTTGTTGGGGGTAAAGGCGCCTCCGTCGTGCCGCCCCGTGTATTACTACACTGACAGTACCCGCCACTGCACACTGCAGGTGGCGAGCGCCAGTCACGTCACTTTATTCTTTATTCTTTTAGTGACAGTTTGAATAAAGGAAGGCCCGGTCACACATTGTGACTGTTGGAGTTCCCGATGTTGAGAGTGCTCTTCTTCAGGAAGAGGTGAATCGCAAAAACTTGGATGCCTCTCGTGGTAGTCATGCTTTGACAGTTAGAGGCAGGAATGACAGGTATGACCGTGGTAATGGCCGAGGCCGTGACTCGCAGAAGGGTCGGTCTAAATCTCGTGGTGGCAAGTCGCGTAGTAAGTCGCGTGGGCGCAATGCAAATGTCACTTGTCATCATTGTGGAAAAAAGGGCCATATTAGACCACAGTGTCATGAGTTGCGCAATGAGAAGCGCAAGGATAAGGGGAAAGATAAAGTGCAGGAGAAGTCCTTTGATCGCAGCATAGTACCTGCGAAGTCCAGCGTCAAGATTGAGGAAATTAATGTCACGCAGACTGAGGAGTCCGATGGTGGTGATGAGTTTATACTTGCAGCTAGTTCTTCTGATGCTTCACACTTGACTGAGACATCTAGTATGTATGCACAGTGCTGGTCATTGGATTCAGGTGCGTCCTTCCATGTGATGCCTTACCGTGAGTGGTTTCACTCTTATCGTACTGTATCTGGATCAGTCAGACTTGGAGATGACAGGTCTCTTGATATTGTGGGCTGTGGAGATATTCAGTTGCAGTTTTCCACTGGCAGTTCCTTTTTGCTCAGGGATGTACGTCATGTACCTACGCTTACGCGCAGTCTTATGTCTGCAAGACAGTTGGATGATGCAGGGTTTCATGTCTGTTTTGGGGATTCTGCCTGGAAAATTACCAAAGGCAGACTTGTGCTTGCTAGAGGCACCAAGGCTGGCAGTCTCTATCCTCTTGTTGTATCTGGGTCTTTTGTAGACCATGTTTTGGCAGTAAGCTCTATCCCACATGTATCACTTTGGCATGCCCGTTTGGGGCATATGTCTTTGAAGGGAATGAAAATGTTATCTGGTTTGCAGTATCTTCCGCCTTTGGACTATGCACGTTTTGACTCGTGTGATCATTGTCTTTATGGTAAGCAGAATAGGTCTACGCATAAGAAATCGGGTAGGCCATGCATGAGTGAGCCCTTGGCATTGGTGCATTCCGATGTTTGTGGGCCTATGCCTTGCATGTCTATGGGTGGCGCAAAGTACTTTGTTACCTTCATTGATGATTTTTCTAGGAAAGTGTGGGCTTATCCCATAAAGCAAAAGTCCGATGTCTTGGCAGTCTTTCAGCGTTGGCTTGCTCTTGTTGAGAACTAGACTGGGTATAGGCTGAAATGCCTTAGGACTGACAATGGGGGAGAATATGTCTCACGTGCTTTTGAGCATTTTTGTGATGACAGGGGTATTAAGCGTCAGTTGACAGCCCCTTACACCCCACCCCAGAATGGTTTGGCTGAGCGCATGAACAGGACTATTCAGGAGCGTGTGCGCTCTATGCTTAGCCATGCAGGCCTACCCCAGATTTTTTGGGCTGAGGCAGTTAGTACGGCAGTGCATGTCATAAACCGATCGTCTTCCAGTGGATTGGATTTTTAGGTTGCAGAGGAAGTTTGGGCTGGTAAGCCACCCTCTTATGCGCATCTCCGTGTCTTTGGATGTGAGGCATTCTGCCATGTGCCCAAGGACAAGAGGAGTAAATTGGATCCAAAGAGCATTAAATGCATATTCCTTGGCTATGGTGAGTCAAGAGAGATGGGCTATCGCCTATGGGATCCGCAGGCGCAGAAAATAGTACGCAGCCATGATGTCGTCTTCCATGAAGACAAGATGCATAGGCAGCCTGAGAAGGTGGTTGAGATCCACAGAGTGATCTTTCAGGAGGAGCCTAGAGCTCCAGCACAGCCAGTAGTACAGCCTGCAGCAGTTCCTCCACAGGGCCAGGGTGTTGGATAGGCAGTTAGACAGGCAGCAGAGCCTGCGGTGAGACGGTCTGCTAGAGACAGACGTCCACCTGACAGATTTCAGCCCTCTATGCATTATGTTTTGGTTACAGATGCAGGAGAGCCTTTCACTTATGATGAGGCTATGTGCAGGGGTGACAGTCACTCTTGGGAGAGGGCTATGCAGTCTGAGATAGACTCCCTGCATAAGAATGAGACTTGGGATTTGGTTGCCTTGCCTAAGGGCAAGAAGGCTTTGCCATGCAAGTGGGTGTACAAGTTGAAAAGTACCCCTGGACACCCCAAGCCGGCATACAAGGCTAGATTGGTAGCAAAGGGTTTTAAGCAAGAACATGGTGTGGACTTTGATGAGATCTTCTCTCCTGTGGTTAAGATGACCACCCTGCGCTTAATCTTGGCTTTGGTTGCGCAGCTTGACTTAGATCTATATCAGATGGATGTCAAGACGGCTTTTCTACATGGGGACTTGCATGATGAGATCTATATGGATCAGCGTAAGGGCTTTGCAGAACCTGGCAGGGAGCACCTAGTGTGCAAGTTGAAGAAGAGCTTATATGGCTTGAAGCAGACACCTAGGGAATGGTATCATAAGTTTGATGCCTTTATGCAGTCACAGGGCTACAACAGGAGTGCTATGGATCCGTGTCTTTACACGAAGAAAGCCCATGATGGCAATTTGCTTATCTTGGTACTCTATGTTGATGATATGCTGATAGCAGGGAAAGCTCATGATGAGCTAGATGCTCTTAAATCTCAGCTGAAGAAGAGCTTTGAGATGAAGGATTTGGGACAGGCCTCACATATACTTGGGATGCGCATTAAGCGCGATAGGCATCAGGGGCTTTTGTATCTCTCACAGCGGGAGTACATTCATAAAGTCCTTGAGCGCTTCCGCATGTAGGACGTAAAGCCTATTGGCTATCCATTACCTTCTTATGTGAAGGTATCACAGGCTGATTGTCTGCAGACAGATGAGCAGAGGGCCGAGATGGCCAAGATCCCTTATGCTTTAGCCGTGGGCAGTTTGATGTATGCCATGATAGCTACTCGTCCAGATATTGCGCATGCAGTTGGTGTTGTGGCACGTTATATGGCTACACCTGGCAGCAGACATTGGGATGCCGTGAAGGGTATCATGAGGTACCTGAAGGGCACAACAGATATGTGTATTTGCTATGGCAGTCAGGATACAGGGGTTGTGGGGTACACTGACTCTGATTATGCAAGACATGCAGATAGTAGGAAATCCACTTCTGGCTATGTATTCACCTATGCTGGAGGGGCTGTCTCTTGGGTGTCCAGGGTTCAGAAGTGTATGGCTTTGTCTACCACTGAGACCGAGTATGTTGCAGCCCATTGAGGCTTGCAAGGAGGCCATATGGTTAGGCCGTCTAGTTGCTGACCTTGGGATTGATGCTACACCTACACTGCATTCGGATTCTATGAGTGCCATTCAGATGGCTAAGAATCCGGTCTTCCATGCGAAGACGAAACACATTGAGGTGAGGTATCACTTCATATGTGGTGTCGTGGAGGACAGGTCTGTTGACCTTGTCAAGATCTCCACTGACGAGAATCCTGCAGATCTGCTCACGAAGAGCCTCACTACTGAGCGCTTTGCCTTCCTCAGGAGGTTGATGGGCATTGGATGAGATGTCACCTTTCCTCATCCCTTGTACCTATGTACATTTGTACTGTCTTTTCTTTTTTCTTTTCTCTCTCACTAGGGCAGATTCGCCTTTAAGTGGGAGGTTGTTGGGGGTAAAGGCGCCTCCGCTGTGCCGCCCCGTGTATTACAGTATTGACAGTACCCGCCATTGCACACTACAGGTGGCGGGCGCCCGTCATGTCACTTTATTCTTTATTCTTTTAGTGACAGTTTGAATAAAGGAAGGCCCGGTCACACATTGTGACTGTTGGAGTTCCCATTTCTTGTCTCTCTCTTTCTTGCTCTTGCTCTCCCGCCATAGCTCGCGTGTAAGCTTCGATCCTTCTCACCTTTCATTTGTGAGTATTTACTGCTTATTTCGTGTGAAACACACATGAAACCACCCCTTTACCTATGCAATGAGGCAAAACCTTAAACGATAGGGGAGGAGGGAAGTTTGAGTGCTGAAATATAATATAAAATCTGATGCATTTGCTACATTACTCATATAGGATGATGCTAAGTTAAATAAAGGGAAGTACAACATGAGTGTAAGGCTCGATGTCTTCTCTCATTGCAGCAATTACGCGTTAGTGTATAAAAACATGAAAAGAATGGATTTGCACAATGCATGAGGCTGTTTTTTCAATTGTTTAAGCACTTAATCATATACACATTTGCATCAAGCATCGTTAAATGGTATCAATTACAAGCTCCTGGATGCATAGCACTTGGTTTCTTTAGGACTTGACCCGCATAGAGAGAGTGAGCAACCCAGCTGTAAGTCTAGACGGTGGGTCCAAGGGGATGGATAAGTGAGGATCATTGCATTTCTAGAACGATAAATATATTGGCACCAAGAGGGGAGTTTGTTTTGAATATGTCTATATGTGGAAGTAACGCATTGAGGGGCCAATCCCCAAGATGTAGGAGAGCTACAGTAGGGCCACGACAATCAGCCGATGGGGTGCCCTTGTGTCTGTGATATGTGGCATTAAATGCCGATATGTGTATAATCTCCCTCTAAGGAGATGGGAAAGGCAATATTCGTTGGATTACAGACTATAAACGCGCAGTGATTAGTGTTTAGGATAGTGTATCCCTTGACAGACGATCTTGGCCCGCGAGGCCATGTGGTGGGGTTGTTTGTTGAGGGCATGAGGTTTGGCTAGTGCCTTAGCTAGTGCCGGACCATTTTAGGTCCCATCAGTGGTGCGTCTTTCGAGAGTCACCAACAAGTGGTGGTTCTCGAATCTAGGGTTTCTAGCGACCAAATAGTTGGTTTATGTCCTCCTCTGACAAGGACCATCAAGCCAAAATACAAAAAGAAGAACGTGCTGAGAGGGCTAGACGGCGGTTGGAGATTGTAAGTCGTTATTCTCCTCAAAGGAGCAGCCCGTTGCGCATAAGTGGTAGTGGTTCTAGTAACCTAAGTGTTATGAGTAGCTCTTTGAGTGCAAGTGGAAGTCTTAGTACTTCCCTACTTCCAGTTAATCAACCCACAACAAGTGCAGGTGTAGTTTTACCTACACAAACTCTTGTTGTCAATCCGATTGTAGCCATGGCACAACCTATCGCAATTCTAGAAGGGACATCGGATTTGCCGGCATTAGGAGCATCGTTGCCCATTTTCCATGGGTTAGCAGAAGAAGATGGAGAACTCCACATTACGGAGTCTCAAACACTCATGTTCAATTATCGAATCCAAGATGAAGGACACCTAATGATGTTCTTCAACATGACGTTAAAAGGAAGAACGGCAGTATGGTACCACGGTCTCGAAGCCGGAACCATAACTAGCAGTGCCCAATTCTTTACGGCTTTTGGTAGAGAGTTTGCCCCTGAGAAGGGTGGACAATATTGGTTGCGTGCCTTGAATGTAACACGCCAAGAGCCAAATGAGAATGTCCAGGCCTATGCGAAGAAATTAAAGCAAGTTTTTCGTAAACTAAATATTTATTTCCCCATTCCAGTGGCTGCCCAGTTACAATATTTCCTACATGGGTTGGATTTTAATATCCAGGTGCAGATGAATAGTGTTGCTTTGGCCAACATTGACACTGCTATTACCCAAGCAGAAGGAGTAGAGTCGCGCTTGCAAGCGGCTTATGTAGCAAGGATAAATTGGAATGGTAATAACTTGGCCTTGACCAATGGGAGTCAAGCGGATCCCATGTCAAACGCGAATGGGAGAGGAGGTATCATGCCGAATTTGCCTATGTTACTAGCTCCTCCTAGCATGACTATGCCCATGGCTAGTCATGCGGCACCACTAAATAGTGGGGGCCAAATAATGAATCCTAATGTTGTCCCAATAGGTCAGCGCAGCCAGTCCCTAATCAAGTGGTTAGGCCCATGGGACGACAAATTGACAATCGTGGCTATGAGTCGAGTGCCTCTAACGTCCTTGGTGAAGTTAAGGACATGATGAAGCACTACACTGATATGATCTCTGAAGAGTATTGACAAATAGATGTGGATGCCAATTTCCTTAAGAAGCAATAGAATTTGATAGGGAGTCGACGCCCTAAAGAGGGTTGCCCCTCAAGGTTCAGTTGTAAGTGGTGTGATGGCCAACATTTCCCTAGGAATTGTCAGAATGTCAAATGTGATATTTGTGAAAAGTCTGACCACTTAGCTGCTACCTGTTGGAGTAAGATCAGTTCTCTCCAACAAGGAAGTAAACACCCTGGTCTAGTTAATCATCGTGCACAAGGGAATAATCTCCATCAAGATGAGGGACCAAGACAAATACTGCAATGAGGAAAGGTTATTGTAGAGGAGTTGCCTCGTGGCAGTGGAGTCACCCTTATTGAGGCTGTATGTGTCAATGATGCTAAAACTTCTAATCTATGAGCCGTAACAAGAGGGAAAAAGATTAAAGAGGGTGATAAAGGAATTGTAAAACCTATCGAGGGAAACCCTAAGCAGGATGCTAGGAAAAAGCGAGTCCTGAATCCGAATATGGAAGGTGGACCTCTAAGGCTTGTTGACAATAAAGTGGATCTCGAGAAGGATAGAGAGGTGCAAAAAAAAAGACAAAAGTAAAAAAAGAGGCAATAAAGCCGGCGGTCCAATGACCAAAGGAAAGAATGGTTTGGTGCGAGAAGAGAACTTTGGCTAATGACCATGACTTTGACCTAGCAAGTTCTCTTTATGAAGTCAAACCAAATGTGAATCTCCTGCAATTGATTAAACTCTCTCTAGGAGTATGCAAGGAATTCAAGAAAATCCTGTGTATTATGTATATAGTAGAACCTTTGGGCATAGCTAGAGTGGGAGAAGATTGGTTCGATCATGTTGAAAAGCATTGCCCTAGAGTTCCAGCGTATGTGGATGGAATATTAGTGGAGCACGCTATCGTGTGGACACTGGATCCTCCGTCAATATCATAATTCCAGACTTGATGGAGTGGCTAGGTCTTGAAATTCAAAAAGACGGCTCTGAACTTCTTAGGATGGCGAATGATAGTCTACGACAACCGGAAGGTTGCATCACTAAAGTCCACGTTACTGTTGCAAGCGTGGAATGCTATTTGGACTTTAGGGCGATAAGGTTTGCAGGATGTCCTAGCTATCGAGTTTTGCTAGGAAGGCCCTAGATTTTACGAATAAACTGTCAAGTCGATATACCTACTGGTCGAGTGATTCTAGGTTGAGGGGCCCATTGTGTAATAGTGGATGCTTACCCTGAGTCTCCTTAGCGTGAGAGAGCTCCTTTATCCCCCACTGAACTAGAAATAGTAGATGATCCATCTAATTATAGACGTCCTTGAGTGATGGATCTAAGGAAGGGTCCACTAGAGAGGATATTTATCAGATAACCTTGAATGAGCCAATAGAGCCTCATGATCGAATAAGAGACGTGGATGTTATTGAGCTGGACCTTGGTATGCCTAATGATTTGCGGCCAATCAAATTGGGTTCTATGCTCAGTTTGAAAGAGAGAGAGGACTATGTGTCCTTGATTCAGGAGTTCCGTGACATTTTTGCTTAGAGTTATGACAAACTTAAGGGTATTCCTCCCAGTCTAGTTGTGCATACTATTCGTGTAAAGGAAGGTACCTACCCTGTACGTCAAAAAGTAAGGCATATGCCTTTTGAATTAAGGGACGTGTTGTTCGAGGAACTACAGAATTTGCGAAAAGCAGGTTTGATCTTCCCTGTTCGGCATACTGAATGGTGCTCACCAATTGTGATCAAGAAGAATAAGAATAATCAAATTCGACTTTGTGTAGATTTTAGAGAGTTGAATAAGCAAACTGTTAAAGATTACTACCCATTGCCATTTATTGACAAATTTTGGATCAACTAGTGGGTAGGGAAATCTATTTGTTTATGGATTGCTTTTTGCAGGGTATAACCAAATGGCGATTGCTGAGCAAGACAAGATAAAAATGAAGTTTATTACTATCTTCGGTACCTTTGCGTACCATGTGATGGCATTTGGGTTATGCAATGCACCAGGTTCGTGGCAGAGAACAACTGACAAGACCTTTGGTAACATTTCCGCTGAGGAATTGAAAGTATTCATTGACGATCTGGGGGCAGCCAACGTAAGGGATAGACAGTTAATTATCTTACGGAAGTGTTTTGAGCATTGCAGATAATTCTGCATAGTTCTCAACCCATGGAAGTGCATCCTCGGAGTCCCTTATGGGTTCTTGTTAGGCCATGTGTCAGTTCTATAGGGATTGTCACTAATTCTAAAAAGATCAAGGTCATAGTTGCCATGAGTCCACCGCGTACTCCAAAGGAAGTGCATGGCTTTCTGTCATCGGTAGGGTATTATCGAAGGTTTATCAATGCCTTTGCAGAAAGAACGTTGCCATTGATGAATCTATTGTCCTTTATTGTCAGTTTTCATGGAGTGATGCTTGCAAAGTATCTTTTGACAATGTAAAGCAGGAGCTTGCCAAAGCAACTATTTTAAAAGCACCTAAAAGGGGTGAAATGTTCTATATATTTTCAGCAGCAACTATGTTTAGTTTCAGTTTGGCCCAAATTTTGGAGGAAAAGTGGTACCATTCGATAGCTTTTGCTACGGAAGTTGGGCATATTGGAAATTAACTAAACCTATATGGAGAAGTTGTTCCTTGTGATGGTATTTGCGACCAAGAAGTTTAGGCACTACATTCTTTATGAGAGGGTGGTTTTTATATGAAGGCGGAAGGGCTTCGATTGTTGTTGAATAAGTTACAGCCACCTGATTGTTTAGCAAAGTGGTTAATCATTTTGCAGGAGTTTGATTACGAGATTAAGAGTAAGCCGCTGAAGCTTCCAACGTTTAAACGAGCCACTAGCCACACCCCATCCAAATTAGTTTACAGGGAGGAGTGTGTCTTGCCCTTAGAAATTGAGTTGCCGACCATAAGATTCTCAATCAATCATTCTTTCAGTGATGAAGATGCCTTATTTGAGTGGTTTACAACTATAGCCCACTTGGACGAGCTCAAATTGCAGAGTTTGTTGCACCAGGAGGTAGTTAAACGTCGGATGAAGCGGTTGCATGATCTAAAGGCGAAGAAGTATACCTTTAAAAAAGGGCAATTAGTTCTATATTACGATGCACGTAGAGAGTTATTTCGAGGAAAGATGAAACCTAGATGGGATGGCCCTTACAAAATAGTTCAGATAGGTAAAAATAAGTCCACGATTTTATTAGCTGATATACAAGGAGTGCAATTTAAGAATAAGGTTAATCTTAATAAGATTAAACCTTATTATTTCTAAATATGCTAACACACTAAATGCATTGCAGGTCCATGCTGGGGCTGATTTGAGACTTGTCAGAGAGCTTAAACTGGTTGATGGGGCGGTTAATACCTTATTTGGAGCACCCATATCTAGAGCAAAGATATCATCAAGGGAGGCTTATCTAGTGGAGCAAGGGGTACAATGTGGTTGTGCAAGAAGATGGTACCTTTGTATGGGAGATTAAAGTTTTCTGCCATCACTATTTACAAATCTTGACAAGCATCCTTATTGAGTTTAATGAAGAAGGTGGAATGGAGCCGTCAGTTCATCCTCTAAATATGTTGAATTTTGATTATCATAATTATGAATAGAGGATTTCTTGATGGTTGGCTGTGTAAACCCATTGTGGACGTACACATTATACTTTGATGGAGCATCTAGGGAGCCTAATAGAAAAGGGAGTGTTGGAGTAGTTATCTGAGATCCCCGATGTAGAGTTACAATGAAATTAGCTGCTTATCTCGCGGTGGGATTCACTAACAACATGGCCGAGTATAAAGCCCTGATTATGGGATTGAATATTGCCAAGAAAGGTGGCATTAGGCGGTTGTTAGTAAAAGGGGATTCCTAGTTGATCTTAAATCAACTTAATGGGACATATACAGTCTGGAATCCTATCCTTTGTATGTATCATCGAACTGCTATAACCCTACTTGATGAATTTGAGAGCATATCTTTTCAGCTCATTCCATGTTATTGGAATCAGTTTGCGAATTCATTAGCCAATTCTTCTTATGAGGAGGATCTCTTTTTCAACTGTGTTCCTAGTCTGGATGTTATTATTGATAATGAGACGGGACTTGGTCGCTTGTGGGAAATATTATCAGACCACGCATTATATGGTAGGCGATGGTTGATATGGGTAATGAGAAGAGTAGCGGAGACCCATCTACTACTATTATCTTGGACCCATAGGTTGATTCGACGACATGTTATGCGTATGCCTCTTGCTGTATATGCAGGAGGTATGGATCATAACTTGATGCATTTAGTTTAGGGTTGAGTGCCGTGTCTTTCCCCTTGGAGTGGAATGTGTGTTTGTATATGTGCCTTCTTCCAAGGAGCGATCTATATGAGCAGGTTTGCTTGATTTCTTTAGGCCAAGAGGGCGAGTTGTTTTCAGGTTTTAATGATCTATTTCCTTAGGCCAAGAGGGACAACTAGTTCATAGTGAAATGTGCTATTTCTTTAGGCCAAGAAGGCCATTCATCTGTTTGGTGTAGGTATAGTTAATGGTTTTTTGTTGTAGTAATTGCATCATACAGGTTAACGAAGTCATTGGAGGGAGCCTTTGCTATGAAGGAGCTTCTTGTGGCCATTCCAGGTGGTTTCATCCCCTTTTCGAGTCTATGTCTGGGGGAGGTCTGAGTAGTCATTGCCTCTTGCAAGGCATTGTCAGGCATTGTAAGACCTATTTTAGATGGGAGTTCTAGTGACCTTGTTATGTTGACCTGCTAGGCGGCTCTTCTAGGCGTTCCTATTAGTTATGAGGCAGTTGGAGAAGCCTACTAAAATAATGATAAATAGAGACAAAACCTTCACTATCTGAAAGACAATATATGAATATATGGAGGTGTGTAAAAAGAGGTTCTAACCCCTAAAAAAATAGAAATGGAAGGAAAGAAAAATCCTTGAGCTATTGTTGATTACCTTGCGGAGGCCTGGTAGGTTTCTAGGGACGAGACAAGACCCGGGGCCGACCCGGGGCCGATGTCTTGTCTTCCTAGGGGTGGCTTCTAGCTGAAAAAATAAGAATAAAAGAAGGTTGGAGTGAAAATAAAAGTGAGTGTTAGAAAAGGATTAAGTGTCACCTTGCGCGGGCTTGGTAGGTTCTTGGGTACCGAGACAGGACTTGAGGCCGATGCCTTGCTCTCCTTGGGTCACTACGCTCATCTCCCTCCTTTTTACATGCCCGAGTATGAAAAATCAGAGGCTAAAGACCCAATGTGCTAAAAGATAATATTTGTTGATCAGGCGATAGGAGTCCTCGCCTAGTAAGAGCTCCTAGTTGCATTGTCCTTAGTTAGGTAAGTAGTTCAGGCCACCACTTAGGATGACCTCTTTTATTGTTCTTTTTAGCTTGGTTGTGTTGGAGTAGCAGGTTAGTGACTAGATTTAGGCTTTTTATCAGATTATGCTAGGCCTACTCCTCGTGGATTTCATGCCTTGGTTTTGATAAGGGGGTAGGGTGAGAGCTATGTTGTGTTTTGTTGTATATCTATTTTGTATCAGCGTGATACTCTTTATGATTGTGTTTATGTGCATATTTGTTCACGGGATTCGATGGGGTGAGTCGCCCTATCCCGTGGTCGCCAATGACAGATGATTTTTGATGCTGAGAAGTGCTTAAAAATAAGAAAAAATTCTGAATTTTAGGGGAAAAATAGACTTCGTCGAAGGCGGCAGAGCTGCAATTAGTACGATTTTAAGCGGCAATGCCCAACAGTGCTTTAAAGACCCACTTGATGATAGTTGGTGAATTTTCATAATTTTTTAGTGTGTCAGATGAGGCCCTGGGAGATGCCCAGCAGTGGAGGACTTCGAGACAGATGCCCAAGAATTTTCAGAGGTCGATTTGGACACGGGACGCGGGAGGAGTGCCAAAAATTGGCTAACCACTTGAGAGTTGAGGGGGTGTCACCCTTTGGGGGTCTTGGGCACCCCCTAAATTTGATTTCGTGGGGGGGGGGGGACCTGTTTTTTCAGCCGGAAAAAATGGGATGATGGCGCCTCCTTGTGCAGGCGGCGATTTGTGGATGGGGGGGCTATGGTGGCTGTAAGCAATCCCCCCAATCGATCTTATGCCTGAGATACCCTTGATCTTCGCTCTCCATCGCTCCACACCGTGTGTCAAATGGCTACCCGGTTGTCAAGATTAGATTTGAGTCTTTCTCTCTCCTTCCTCTCTCTCCTGGAAGGGGCAGTTCCTGCATGTGAAGAAGAATGAAGCTCGGTTGGTGAATGCTCATCTGGGCACGGTACCGAATCGCTTTCAAATCGAAGGTGGGCTGAAGATGGCAATGTGGAGGTGGGCTAAGCATCAAAAGGGGCCTAGTTTGCAGACCTGCAACAAGTTTTAAAATCCGAAATAATAAAAAAATACACGGTAATGGCATTTTTACAAAGAAAATGGCTCTTTTTCCGCATTTGATGGGGTTAACAATGTTCTTATGGGCTGAAAATTGATGGACATGTTGTTTCCTACTGGTTTCCTATTTTTTATAATAAAAAACTCAGAAAACATACACTTAAAGTGTGGGAAATAAATGGAAAAAACCCGAAAAGCATGGTTTTTAGAGAAAAAAGGGGGTTTTTTGGGCTTAAAATTGGAAAAGCATGAAAAAAAACACCAATAAAATCTACATGTTTGTTGTTCAAGGAATCAAGAGCCACAACTCTGAAATTATGCTAATTTTCTTCCATTTTTATTGATAATAAATAAGAAAAAATAGGGAAAATGCTTTTTAAAAGGGAAAAAAATAGGGAACGGACGAGGAAAATTATGGAAAATTATGGATGTGTCTGTGAGTGTATAATGAGGATAAATCATGAGGGTTTTCCTCAAGTTATCCCCATTTATATATTTTTGTGAGTATTTATTGCTTATTTTGTGCGAAATACACATGAAACCACCCCTTTACCTATGCAATGAGGCAAAACCTTAAACGGTAGGGGAGGAGGAAAGTTTGAGTTGCTAAAATATAGTATAAAATCTGATGCATTTGCTGCATTATTCATATAGGATGTCATTAAGTTAAATAAAGGGAAATATATCACGACTGTAAGGCTTGGTGTCTTCTCTCATTGCAGCAATTACGCGTTAGTGTATGGAAATATGAAAAGAATGGATTTGCACAATGTACAAGGCTATTTTTTCAATTGTTTGAGCACTTAATCATATACACATTTGCATCAAGTATCGTTAAATGGTATCAATTACAAGCTCCTGGATCCATAGCACTTGGTTTCTTTAGGACTTGACCCACGTAGAGAGAGTGAGCAACCCAGCTGTAGGTCTAGACGGTGGGTCCAAGGGGACGAATAAGTAAGGATCAATGCATTCCTAGAACGATAAATATATTGGCACAAAGAGGGGAGTTTGTTTCGAATGTGTCTATATTTGGAAGCAGCGCATTGAGGGGCCAATCCCCAAGATGTAGGAGAGCTGCAGTAGTAGGGCCACGACAATTAGTCGATGGGGTGGTCCTGTGTCTGTGATATGTGGCATTTATTGTCGATATGTGTATAATATCCCTTTGAGGAGACGGGAAAGGGAATATTCGTTGGATTATAGACTATAAATGTGCAATGATTAGTGTTTAGGATAGTGTATTCCTCGACAGACCCTCTTGGCCTGCGAGGCCATGTGGTGGGGTTGTCTATTGAGGGCATGAGATCCAGCTAGTGCCTTAGCCAGTGTTGGACCATTTTAGGTTCCATCACATGTAATAACCATCATCAACAATCTTCATAGCTTCATCTTCATCAGCTCCTCACAATATAAAAAACAAACAAAACCCAACAAAAAAAAAAACCCATATGAAAATATAGTCTGAATGGCACAAATCCCCAAAAAATTGGAGAGAAAAAAGAAGTTTCCATTAAGAAAGAGAGGATACAATCATGAAAACCCTCCTAATAAGTAGGATGAAGGTATTTCTTCTTAAATTGCATACTAAATTTAAGACGGTCCAAGGCTTTGTTCTCATCTACAAAGTATTAAGGTACATTTTGGAGGAACTGTAGACAATGCATCCTTTCTAGTAAAATTATGAACCTAGTAGGGAAGGCATGTGCAAAGTAATACAGAACATCCATTTGAGCAACAATGCAAAAAATTGTTCTCTCTCCTCTCTCCTCTGTCTTTTATGCAGAAATTCCTCTTTTCCCTTTTGTTCTTGAATAATGATTGAAGCTATGGATGAGTATGATGAAGATGATGAATTTTTTATTAATAAAAGAGAAATTTATGGTTTCTTTTTAGTTTTGAGGTTAATAGCAGAGCCATACATATAGATTTTGTGTGCTTTGTCCCTGGTTTTGTGGTTGATTATGTTCGTGTGAGAGGGTTACATTCACAGGATTAAACACAACCGAGACATTGGTACGAAAGGGTGCGAGGGGGACGGGGCGTCTCGAGACACAGAAATCCAAAAATGCGCGTGTTCACACGCGAGGTGAGACATGCGAGAATACGACAAAACAAAGAAAAAGTAAACTCACAAACCGTTCATCAAAATGTAATTTCGTAAAAAGGAAAAATGTGTCCGGTGACAAAGAGAAAAGGATGGAAAAGAACAACAGGATGTCTGGGGCAAAAGGAGGGTGCGCACATGGGAAAAAGGCAAAAAACGATGCTGAAAACACGTTCGAGGATTAATTTTGAAAAATTCACATGTGAGAATGAAGTGCGAGAAGAAGAAAAAATGTGCACAATAATGTGCCCAACTACCCTATCATGTCAAAACACGGTTCCGACTAAGATAGGACACGTTCACATGGGAAAAACCAAAAAATTAGACCTAAAAATGGACTAAAAAATTAGTATGTAAAGAACCATTTGACGGAATGAAGGGCAACAAAAAGCAAAAATGTTTGAGGGAAAGGGATTCACATGGCTGCACATCAACACATAGTTTCGGGGGAATTAGGAGGGATTCACATGCAAAAAACACAAAAAGACACTCGAAAACACATGAAAAAATTAATAACTAAAAATTTGACAGTCAAAATAGGAGGAGAAAAAAGAAAAAAGGGGAAAAAGGTTGGCTAGACATTATTGTCAAATTAAACTAGAAGTTTGGTGCAAACATGACAGGTGCACATGGGAAAAATGTGGAAATTAGGCATGAAAATGTCCCGAAAACCCACAAAAATTAATATCAGACAAACCGTGCATTGGAATGACACAGAGTTAAAAAAAAAAACAAGGGAAAGGTGTTTGTCAGGGCTGTCATATTAAATCACAGTTCCGAAGCAATAAAGACGAGTTCACATGGAAAATCGTCTAATTACGCAAAATGCCTCAAAAATTAATATCTCAAGAATCGTGTGTCAAAATAGGGATTGTAAAAAGGAAAAATGGGCATTCAAAGGGATGAATAGGATTGTAAGGTTAAATTTGGATTCCGGTGAACGTAGGGTGCGTTCACATGCAAAACGTCAAAATAAGGGATAAATGAAAATAATGAAGGAACGGCTCCAAGTGTGGGGTAAAATTAGACGGGTGGGTGGGAAAGGGACCCCTATGAGGGCAAAACTAGTACGTGGTAGACATGCATAATTGGATAATAACATATATAGGGGGTATGCACATCAGACGCGCATGGACGCGTCCCCACACTTAAAACCTTAACGAACAGACTGGACTCTAATGTCCCCACACTTAAGACTCATCAACAGACTGGACTCTAATGTCCCCACACTTAACACATTTCATACACTTGCAATCATAAAGATAGGGTTAAAAAAATTTGGCCCGTTTTGCCGAGCATTGTAGTTGATGGTCACACTTAGTCCACCCTCTGTCTCACACTCTGTTGAAAGATACAGAGGGCAGCCCATTCCTGAAACCCATTGATGTAATCCTCACATTCACTTATGTAGAGGTTATATGCCTTGTGCGCATTTGATGGTGCAATAGTGCATCCTGCCCTGTGCCGGCATAGAGTGCAAGAAGAAAGACCAGGGAGCCTTATGGTGCAGTGCACAAGAATAGATCGTGCGTTGTGCATTGAGAAGCCCAACCCATGCGTGCAACACTCCATTCACACATATAACCTCTCATTTGATTTGAAGGGAAAGACTGGTCAATCACCCCACCCTCTGTCTCATACTCTTTTGATAGATACAGAGGGCAGTCCATACTCACATCCCCATCCTGTTAGGATGAAATCTTGCATCACTCAGGGGGTTGTCGATGAAGATCTCTTCTTTTGTTGATGAAGAGGCATACCCAAGGAGGTAGTCAACATATCGAAACTGTATATCAGATATAGAACATGTCATCTGCTAGAAGACCGTTAGACGCTCTGTTAAGAGGCACAGGACACAGCGTACCAAGGGAGGCAGCTTTGGAATTGGGTCCTGGAGATGTCAACTGATGGATCAACTTTTTGGATTGCTAGGTGTTACCACATTTTCCACAACCAGCTTCCCACCCAAGGGTGTTTGCCGCTTAGAACGAGGCTTGCTATGACAGGGAATCACTTCATTTTCTCCCATAACAGTTTTCTTTTATCTTTTTTTTGTTTTTTTTTTTCCATAAGAGAAATGGTAGAAACACCATTTGTCAGAACTATCCTCTCCACCACGACTGATTGAAAATAGAGGATAAGATATCAGGGGCAGGAGGTGGGCCAGAGGGGACAGAGGGTTGCAGGTACCTCTTCAGGAGTGGCAGAACAACGGCTATCAAAAGTAGCATCAGAAGAATTATAGTGCCATGCCAATGGGGGAAAGGATGGGGTGACTGTGATTGTCAAGATTCCCAAGGAGAGAAGTACTTCTTCATGCAATAGCCATTAATAAGGAAGGGATCAAACGGTCTGTACCTGAACAGAGCCATTAGGGTTGAGAGCAAGTACCTTGTACGGGCCCATCCACCATTGTTGAAGCTTGCCAAGAAACTTGTCAAATTTTGAATCATAGGCCAGAACCAGATTACCTTCGTTGAACTCCTTGTGTTTGATGAAGCTATCATGGTAAGCCTTACGTCAGGCTTGCATGGCTTCCATGCAATTTAGAGCCATCCAGCGAGTCTCGTCTAAACATTCCAAGTGCAGGAAGCAGCGTTGTAGTGACTCATCATCTCCCAAGCATTCTTTAACTACCACTCGCAAAGAAGGCAAATCCAACTCAACAAGGAAGATGGCTTCTGTACCATACACTAGCTGGAAAGGGGTCTGTCCTATAACAACCTTATGGGGGGTTTTGTAGGCCTAGAGGGCCTCTGTAAGTCAATCGTCCCAATCACAATGATGTGTGGCAATCGTTCTTGTTAAGATCGAGTAGAGGATGCAGTTGGTGACTTCAACTTGGCCGTTGGCTTTGGGGTAGTAAGGAGTGGACTTGTGATGGCGGATCTTATACAGTTCCATTAACTCTTCCATGATCTTATTAAGGAAATGAGTATCTTTATCACTTACTAGCTCAAGGGGACTGCAAAACAGGTGATAATATTCTTGTACATGAGCAAGGCTATGTCGTTACAATCATCCTGCTTCAGAGCTTTAGCTTCATACCACTTTGTGACATAATCCATACATATCAAGATGTATTTGTTCTACTTCCGTCTGGTAGCCGAATCAATGGGACCCATGAAATCAATCCCTCACTTCTCGAACAGCTTTAGGGGAAGAATAGGTTGCAGTGGCATGGCACTTGTTTTGGTGGGTTTCCCCATTTGCTGACAAGCGTCGCATCTCTTGTAGTAGTCATAGGCATCCTTGTGGAGGGTCGACCACTAGTATCCCGCTAACAGAGCCTTCTTGGCTGTTGCTTCTTCTGCAACACATCTTTACAATACTGCATCTTTGCCTCTCTTGTACAGTGCACCGCCTAGCAAGGTGTAGGGGGTTGATTCTAACAAAAGCTTCTTCTTCTCACATCTTGAGATGCCAGGAGGATATTATTGAGTTGCCAGGAGGCTAGCTATGTTTGCATACGTCTGCAACCATGGAGTAACTGTGTCGACTAGAAAGAAGGAAGCATCAGGAAGGTTTGGATCATCCTATTCCTCTTCTGTAGTTTGAGGGATCCGTGACAGATGATCGGCTAGGATATGGGAATAACTAGGCTTAGTGACCACTTCAAAATCAAACTCCTGGATTAAGAGCAACCATCTCATCAGTCATCCTTTGACATCTGCTTTGTTCATCAGGAAGGACAGGGCTTCATGATCCACGTAGAACTTGAAATGGGTTGATAGTAGATAGTGTCAAAACTTCTCAAGTGCAAACACCATTGCTAAGCACTCAAGCTCTGTCGTTGTGTAGTTCTGTTCTCGGCAGTTATTTTTTGACTTGCATAATAGATTGGTTGATATAATTTAGAGGGGCCCTTTTGACATAGGACAATACCTAGCCCTTCAAGTGATGCATCTGTGTCCACATGGAACTCCTTCGTCCAGTCAGGAGGTTGCAAGATAAGTGCTTGGATGAGGCACTGTTGTAGGGTATCAAAGGCTTCTTCGCAATCATCAGTCCAAAGGAACTCTGCATCTTCCCTTAGGAGCTTGTGTAGAGGGGTTGCCTTGGTTGCAAAATGTGCAATAAATCTTCTGTAGTAGCCCACATGGCCAAGAAATCCTCTCAATTGCTTGAGGTTTGTTGGTGATGTCAAGGCAAAAATCTTCTCAATCTTCGCCAAGTTTGTTGCAATCCCTTGTGCAGAGACAATATGGCTCACAAGAACTCCTGATGAGATGCCAAAGATACATTTTTCAGGGTTGAGAGAAATCCATACTCTCAGCATGTGTCAAATCATTGCTCTAGGTGTCCCCAATGCTCATGGATTAAGCTATAGACACAAAAGTCATTGAGATAGACCTCAATGAAATCATGTAGATGATTTTGGAAGGCAGTCATCATTACTCGTTGGAAGATGGCAAGAGCATTACAGAGCCCAAACGGAATCGCTCTATAGGCATAGGTTCCCCATTCTGTTGTGAAGGTTGTTTTGGATTGGTCCTCTTCTGCGATTTGGACTTGGTTATATCCACTGAATCCATCCAAGAGGGAATAGAGCTCATGGCATGCCATTGTGTCCAACAGTTGGTCTGTGAAAGGGATAGGGAAATGATCCTTCTTCGTCTTCGAGTTCAACATTCGAAAGTCCACACATATTCAAAGTTTCCTGTTCTTCTTGGGTACGACCACAATGGGCAAAACCCATTCATTGTTAGCCACAGGATAAATGAACTCGGCTTTAAGAAGCTCCAATAATTCAACCTTTACCAAAGTTGAATAATTATGATTCATATGCCGTTGTCTTTACCTTACAGGTTTGGCATCAGGCTCTAGTTCAATGTGATGTTGGCATACTGTGGGATCAATCTCCTTTAGATCTTATATGACCAAGAAAATACGTCTAATTTCTCCTTTAATAAGTCTCACAGAACCACTAATTCTTCTTCTGGAAGATTAAGACCCACTTTTAGGTGATGTTCAGTACTGTCAGTATCCAGGAACGTCACTTGCCTTTCACCTTCCACTTCATGGATAAATGTCCCATGGATTGCTTCTGGATAGAGGTTTGACTCCTTCAAGGGAGTAGTGTCATCGTCTAATTCTCCACTAGAACCAGTGTCCTCCTTCTAAACAAACGACTCATTTGTTTGTTGAGATTGCTGGAAGGGTATCATAGCTTTGTTTTCTTTTGTGTGAGTGGTGATTTCTTCTGCACTTAGGGATTCATCTTCAGAGGATGCGTCTAAGAATGTCACATAGCATGGGCCTTCTATAAGTCGTGGCTCTGATGGCTCTGGCTTCTGTTGACAAGGGGCATCATCATCATCTTTTCTCCAGAATGAATGGTTAGGACGACAGGAGCCACTGGTGAGCTTAATTTTTATACATTTGATCCATTGCTTATGCATATTTTGCATACTTTGTGGTCCATTGGTCAACCCAAATGGAACCATGGCCATTCCATCCAACACCCCAGGATCTTCAGCCTCTGAGGTCTCTGTAGGGACATCAATAAGATTGTCCGCTATCAGAGAAACTTTTTCATCTTCACTTTCATAACCTGCTTTGTTTTCCTCCTCATCATTTTCATCCTCTTCCTCTAGAGGCTCTATCTTTGCTTCTGCAGAGGCTGTGTAGGAGAAGAACAGGTCCTCCGTCTCTGTGTTTGCTTCTGCTTCTGTCTCTGTCTCTGCTTCTATCTCTGATTCTGACTCTACTTCTAACTCTACGAGTGCCGTGTAATAGGGAGAACAGTACATCCATGCTTCTATTTCGTTGTCAAAGATGATTTCAAGAGTCAATTCTAGTTGAGGTAGGAGGTATTCTCCCATGGACAAAGACTTTGCTTCCTTCAGTAGTTGGCTTACAGTGTCCACTCTTAGGGACTGTGACTCTGTTTTCTTGGGAAATATATGTTTAACAGACTCTATGTCTCCTGATGTACCATCTTTTACTTCATTGGAGGAGTCTGTTATGACTTCGATGGATGTGGATCCATTGCCTTTTTGCGATCCATAAAATTTCAACACCAATTTGTTGGGTCCTTTGCCTAGGGTTAGGGTGCCTTTGAACCAGTCCGTCCTCGCTCTTGCTTCAAAAATCCAAGGTCTTTCCAAGAGCAGAGGGCATGAGATCCCATCAGAATTTGGTTTGACCACCAAATATGTCAGCCAACAGTCTCTTCTTGCAAGGGTTGTTTTAACATATGGGAGGATGCCCAATAGTTTAATTCTACTTTGGTCTGCCAATTTGATAAGCCATTGTGTAGGTTGAATTCCTTGCAAACCGAGATCCTTCATTTTTACATCCGTCATTATGTTTACTGATGAGCCTCCATCAATGAATACATCTGAAATAAAGCATCCTTCTATCCATACACTAGTCTCTGGGGTTCTAGGATCTAGGAAGGCGTTAGCCACATCCACTTCCTTCGCAGGTTTTGAGACTCTGTTGGAATTTGTTGTTGTTGGGGGAGCAATCCTTAGTCCGCGTCTTCTTGTCAAGATGCTTTTGAGTCTTTTTCGACAACTGGGAGATAGCATCAGCAACTATCAGAAAGTTAGGTTTGGTTTAAAGGTGTCTAGGTCTTTGACCAAATCATACACTTTGATAGGATCCACAGGATTTTCCAATCAACTGGAAAATGGGGCCACGCCCACTTTTATCTTCCCTTTTTCTTCCAAGAGCAGCAACATATGTGCTTCTTCGTCATGAGGAGGGACTTCCATATCCTCTATTTCTTGGACCTTGGGTCCTGTCTCTACAACTATCTCTGTAGCTCTCTGTGGCTCTATGGTGCTATGTACCTCCTTATTTTGGATTGCATTGTTCTGTTTTTCTCGAGGAAGGTTGAACTTCACAATCTTGGCAGAAGGAATGTTCTCTTTTGGAACTACGGGTTCTCCTTTCTGTGCTTGTGCTATTGTGGCCACTTCCAATTCCACCAAATTGGAAGCATGTTCTTGGGTCTTCTATTGGGTATCAGAAGTAGATTTCACAGGGGCTGGACTTGGACAATCTTTTGTAGTATGGCCTTCTCCTTTGCATCGGTTGCATAAGGGCTTGTAATCCTAGGGTTTGGACATTTCGGTGAGATATGACCCTTTTCTCCACATCTATAACATTCCACCTCGGATCTTTGACCACCACCGGGCTGTCCTCCTTTGAAACTTTGAGAGGGAAACCTTCGTGGATCAAAATTAAGACCAACTCCCTAGGCTTTGGTCCAATGCCCTGTGTTGTCATTTTGGATTCTAGCAAGTTGAATCTTGCATTTTCATCTTTCTGTCTTCATTCATGCATCTGAAACTTTTAGAAGTAGATATCCTCTATATGGGTCTTCGTCAAACAGTATGAACATAAGGCTCCAAGTATGGTTGGTTTTTGGGTGCACTCGGTGGCTAAATGTCCCGCTTGATGGCAATTTCCACACTATGTATTAGAACACATCATATCTCTCCCACTTCTCGTAGGAGTGGATATATTGGTGGTATTTACCTTCAGCATCTGTAGCTACTCTGTAATCACATCCATAAGCTCTTTCTTAATACTTGCGACGACTGAGTTGGATAAGTAGTCCTTCAGATTTTCACCTCCTGATGTACTTGTAGTAGGATTTTGGGAAGCTTTTGTAATTACTGCATACATGGGTTTGGTTGATCCAGGAGGTCCTCTATTTTGGTTCTGACTCAGAGCTCCTGTTGAGACTTGGGGTTGTTGATTCCAGTGGTAGGATTCCACTGTTATTGAGTCACCATTGGAGGAACAGTTTGAGGCCATGTTGTTGTGGTTGAATCATCATTTGAGGCATTGTTGCATGTGCATGCTTTCCCTTGGTGATTTTGATCAAGGGAATGGGAGAGATAGAAATCTCCGTGCCAACAAGATCAACTTGTTCTAGAGGGTTCATGATTGTTTTGATTTCTTGTTCCATTTTTCAAATATTTAAAAATTCATAAAAGATTTTTTTTCTTGTCATTAATATGAAAAAACTTATAAAGTAACTTTTTATAAGGAGATGTTTCCACCTATCCTTTTGCCGACCAATTTCAAGGTTACAAGAGGGAGCTTTTACAACCCAAATTATGGAGTTTATGCATTGTTAGCCAACATCTTCATGTATCATTTGTGAAGGGATATGCACACTATCAAGTTAAAATACTTTCCTTGGTGAGAAGGCATGCAATTTTGAAATTTTGCAAGATGCATGAATGTTGTATTTAGGGCTTAAACTCATGCACCCATGTACACACCCACATGCTCAAACCACTGGGGCTGCAATGCATTGGTATTATATATTTTTCATTGTACTAACTTAAGAAGAGTACCATTGGAAAAAATTTAAATATAACCCCTATCTGGAAGGGCAAACATTTTCACATGGAGGGGTAAAAATTTTTGAGAAGGGTTCCACACTCCTTAAAACCATGGCCTTTAAGCCATAAACTAAATAACAAGTTCATCTTGTGATAAATATGGTTGTCATGCCTTTATATTGATCAAATGATTTTCTAAGTTTGTTCATTGTTACAATTGACTCTTGGATTCAGAGTAGTGTGATAAAATTATGTATTTTGTTTCTATTTATATCATCATAATTCTGATACAATCATTAAAAGGACATGTACTCATCGTGTATACACAATTAGCATCCATATGTATTACTTCTCAATATTTAATGTTGAGCTTTACCTTTATTGTTCCATTACAAGTGTGTTGTCCTTACATGTTCATATTATTCAATTATATAGAGAAGAAGATTGAAAATAGTCTGCAATAATAAATTTTTGGAATTGAGGTACAAGGTTATATAACCTTGAGATCTTAAGAGTATAGAGGTGCTTATATGTAGTTCCAAGAGTTGAGGATGAAGTTATCTCTATCTAAGACTTCAATGATCACCACCCTTGCTTACATTGCATCTATATGAGGGAGTAGCTTTATAGGAAAGGAACCAAAACACATGTAATATTATCATAGGTCTTTTGTTTTGCATGTTCATATTACTATGTTACATGTAAAAGGAAATTTGAAATAACTTTATAACATGAGAAAAAAAGTGTCTCTCTCTCTCTCTCTCATGTAATGTTATTTAAAACTAATTACTATAAAACTTTGAATACATTGTGTAATTCAAAAAGCCAAAGCACAACCTTTATCTAAAGAGATTTGGTTTTTCTAAATGCCCAATATCACATCTATAAAACTTTTAATACATTAAAAGCAAATACACTACATGTCAAATTAAGACATTCTATATTAGCTCTCAGTTGAGACATGGAGATCCTATAGGCTCTACCTTCTAGAGGTCTACGAATGCAAGAATCCAATTATCTAATCTCAAGCAATAGAAGTTTGGACTGGTAGTAGATAGACGACCTTTAGGGTTCCATCAACAACACAAGCTCCACCACCCAAATGTACCCACCAATACAAGACCATCTATGATGCTAGGAGGCACATTTCACGATGGATTCTGTGAGACCATGGTGGATTCCGTGAGTTTTTTATTCCATGGTGGATTCTGTGAGGTTTTGCTATGGATTTTGTAAACTATATTTATTTGCCGAGGCTCGTACACAAGGTGGATTCCATGTGCAAGAAGTTGACGAGGATGTCTGTCCTTTTCGGGCATCATATTAATTTAATGTGCACATGGGTGATTTCATAGCAGGTGATTTTACAAAATATATATTTAAATTAATGGACGTTTATGAGTTTAGAGTGCATTTGTATTCAATTAAGGTTAGGACAAAGTTCCAACTTATATATTTATTTTGTAGCTGAAGACTGCTAGGTATTCACTTTTGTCGGTTTAATTTTATTATTTTCTAACAATTGTGAATGCTTCTGTTGATGTGTAGAGTAGACGGCGGTGGCGTTGGGAAGCACTAGGCCATAGCGTGTATTCAAATTATCTAGAAGAAATTATCATTTTTGATAGGCGCGCATCTTATCATTAAAGGCATCATGTTAATATTTATTTAGGTGTGTTTATTTATTGAATCACTTGATAAATATTTATTATTTCATATACACATGGGCGGAGGTTTAAATATTTCATTATTGAATATTGTATTTGGGCACAACCCAACTTTTGGGCGCCCAACTGCTTTATTCTTTATTTGGATAAAAGCAAACACAAAAGAGAAAGTATGCTAATTGTAAATTGGGCTATTTTTTTAGCTTGGAGATTAATAAATTTATAAATACATACCTTATGGAGTACTCACACAAGGCAGGGGGGAGATTGTACCCAATATCTCTTTTGGCCTCATGTCATGTAAACTCTTTTCTTGCTTTTTATGAGTTTTAGTAGAGTTCTTTGTTCTTCGGGACCTTTCGATACTCGCTAAGCCTCAACAAGCCCCTGTTCATATCTGCACTCTGACAGAGACAGTTTCCAGTAAGCAAAACTGACACGCGCACTCTATTTCCTGTTTGGAAGAAGATCTTCATCAATTTTCGTACCCACAAAATGAAGAAATATCACAAAAAGCCATATTAAAAAAAGAAGCAAGCCTTGTAAACCCAACCTTGAGCTACGCTCATCCCTCTAACAAGATTTCGAGTATGTGAGGTTGTTTGAGATTTTGCAGGATGTCCGATCAAAATATGGAAGATTTGATGGCCGAAGGTGATTTACCGGAACCAACGATGGAGCAAAAATTGGACCTAATTATGATGCAGCTTCAAGAGGAATGAAGAATACGTCAAACTTTGCAAGCTCAACTAGCTATTCTTCAACGATGTACTGTTGATCAAGATGGACCGCAACCCGATGATGTTATATGATGTACAATTGTTGCGACACTCAAAGGACAATCTATCAGGAAAGAAGCGAAGATAAGTAAAAGGAATTTCAAATTCCTTACTTTTAATGGGCTATGTGATGGAAAAACTGTTCTCACTTTTATCAGTCATTTTGATGATTACTTCCATGAAGAACAGTATGCTGAAAAAAAGATAAACTCAAATGTGTTACTAACCATTTAGTGGATAGAGCATCGTTAAGGTGGACTATTGTCTGTAAGAGTATTGATTGTCCTACTACTTGGGAGGCCTTTCAAAAGAAATTTTTGCAGAATTTTCTTCCACCTCAATTCCATGAAAAAGCAATCAAATAGTGGGATCTTCTGTAAAAAGGAGATCATGAGCCTATTTTGCAATACACTGAGTGTTTCTGGAGTGCCTTATTACAACATCAAGTGCTTGAAAATGTACTTGAGACGATCAACAAGTGCAAGTATATGTTTGGTTTGCTTGGTTACTTCAATGCGGAGGTGAACATGTTCAAGCCAACGACTCTAAAGGATGCGATTTCTTTTGCCCATGATGCTGAAGACAAAATTCGTGGATGAGAGAAGTGACCACAACAATTTCCAACTAACGGTAACTTTGGTACAAAGAAATTCAATTCTAACTTTCGAAGATTCAATAGAAATTGCTTTATTCCTTCTTCTTTCCGTAAATCCTGGACACAACCCTCTACTTTACCATCAAACACAAATTCAAATCCTAAGCCATCTATCTAACCAAATCCCAACATACCTAAACTCCCAGCCACTATCAACAATGTTTCCAAAGCCAAGCCTATAGTTTGCTACAAGTGCCATCAACTTGGACAGTCAATCCAAAAAGCCAATTGTTCACATCAATTACTTGGGAGCGATTGAAGATGAAGACCATGAAGAAATGCCAGATTTCAGGGAAGATGATAATGATATCAGAACTACTTTAAATACTTTACCAAGTATGCCAAATCCTCATTCATTATTAATGATGAAATGTATTGTGCATGGTAGAGAAAAGATTGTTTTGCATGATGATGGGAGCACACATGATTTTATTTCTGCAAAATTGGTCAAAGAATTGAATTTACGTACTGTTCCAACTCATTCTCGCAAAAAAGATGCATTCTTAGGCGCTAGATACAATGATACACAAGAAGTTCATGATTTAGAAATTAAAATTGGTGATCACGTTGAGCGCAAAAATTTCTTGGTTGTACCTTTACAATCTAGTAACATTATTTAGGAATGCCTTGGCATCATAAATACAATCCCGATGTAGATTATTCAACACATTCAATAAAAATTCATTCGAATTGAAAACAAATCACATTACATGGTATGCATACCTTTGATAATTTTCCATTTCTTAGTCACACACAGGCTAAATGTGCATTAAGAAAAGGTAGAAAATCATACTTAGTATAGGTGAATGAAATTGAAGCTAAGGAAAATCATATGTATCCTAAGTACGCACAATTTCTTTCACAATTTAAGGATTATTTTGCTACTAATTTGCCACCTATTTTACCACCTACACGTCCTAAAGATCATAAAATAAATTTAATTCTTAGTTCTGAACCACCATGTAAAGCACCTTATAGACACAATCAAATTGAACAGAAAGAAATCCTAGCATAAGTTGAAGAATTGTTAACCTGAGGACTCATTAGGCCCAGTAGTTCTCCTTTTAATGCACCTGTTCTATTAGTGAAGAAGAAACATTTAGGATGTGCATTGATTATTGTGCCCTAAACAAGATCACTGTCAAGAATAGATATTTGATCCTTAAGGTAGATAACCTCATGGATAAACTACAAGGGGCCACAATATTTAGCAAGATAGATCTCAAATCTAGATATCAAGTACAATTGGATACACATGATATTTTCAAAACTGCATTTAGAACTCAATTTGGTCATTATAAATTCCTTGTTATGCCTTTTGGTTTGACTAATGCACTAGCCACATTCAGTCGTATGATGAATCATATATTTTTGAAGCATTAGCATTGTGTAATTGCTTTCTTTGATGACATATTGGTTTTCAGTAAGAATGAGAACGAGCATTATGAACATTTATCTTTGTTTTTTAAATTATTGAAAGAGAATCAATTATATGCTAACCCTAAAAAGAGTGAATTTTTTCAAACCCACATTGAATACTTAGGACATATTGTTTCTTCTTATGGTATTCAAGTTTATTCTAAAAAGATAGAAGTAATTTTGAATTGGCCGATCCCTAAAAATGTGCATGAGTTACGTTCTTTCTTAAGTCTTGCTAGCTTTTACAAAAAAATTGTGAGAAAATTTTCATTGCTTGCATTACCTTTGAAAAGTATTTTGATTTACTGAAACATGCTTTAACCCATGCCCCTGTTTTGCAAATATCTGACTTTAATAGACTATTCTTTCTAGTAG
Source organism: Lygodium microphyllum (assembly GCF_053477565.2). Lineage (NCBI taxonomy): Eukaryota > Viridiplantae > Streptophyta > Polypodiopsida > Schizaeales > Lygodiaceae > Lygodium > Lygodium microphyllum. The sequence goes on from NC_141162.1 coordinate 63,969,341, forward strand.
TCACTAATGCTAGCGGATCAGGAATAGGTGCTATCCTTATGCAAGATTCAAATCCCATAACCTATTCTAATTACAAACTTAAACCCTCTGAACTGAAATATTCTACCTATGATAAGGAATTTTTAGCTGTAGTATAAGCTTTACGTCAATGGAAACACTATCTAATGGGATCTCAATTCATGATTAAAACTGACCAACAAAGTATCAAACATCTCCTTAGTCAGCTACAAATCTTTGACTGTCATATTAAATAGGCTACCTTTATTCAAAGTTTTTATCCACTTATGCAATATCAACTTGAAAAAGAGAATGTTGTTGTCAATGCCTTATGTAGAAGACCAAGTATTCATAATATCTCCATTATATCTTTTAATTCCCTTATCCCTATGAAAGATTACCAAGATCCTAGTTTTCAAGCTAATTAGAATAAACTAGTCGCTAATAACTGGATTCCAATAAATTCATTTTCTTATTCCAATGGATTTATATTTTGTGAAAAAAGGTTGTGTGTAACCATTCCATTTAGATCATTTCTACTGCACGAAATTCATTGTCCCCCATATCAAGGCCATAGAGGTATTATTTCTACTTTACGTACATTGGTTGAAATTTTTTATTAGTCATAAATGGAATCTGATGTTTCTAACTTTGTTTCTGAATGCTTAATTTGTCAAAGAGTTAAGTGACACCATGGTAAGTAATATAGTTTGTTAATGCCTTTACCAATTCCTAAACGACTATAGGAACATATTTCAATGGATTTTATAACTGGATTAAGTAACACCCAAGCTAATCATGATATGATTTGGACTATTGTAGAGTGCACACTCATGATAAATTAAGGTTAGGATTGATTTATAACCAGTTGATTTATTTATGTAGCTAAAGATTGCTAGGTATTCACTTTTGTCGGTTTAATTGTATTATTTTACTAACAATTGTGAATGCTTCAGTTGATGTGTAGAGATAGCAGCAATGGCGGAGGAAACCATTGGAGGATAGCGTGTATTCGAGTTATCACTTATATTTTGATGGGCGCATACCTTAGGCAAGGCGCCCATATTTTGTCGCGCCTATTTATTAAGGCGTTGGATATTTATTTATTATTTTGTATGCGCATGGGCGCACGATTATGATATTTGTATTTGGACATTGTATTTGGACATTGTATTTGGGTACGCCTAACTTCTTGGGCGCCCATTAGCTTTAATTCTTTATTGGCACAAAAGCAAACTCAAAAGCTAAAGCGTGCTATTTTGTAATTTGGGCTATTATTTGAGCTTGAAGATGAATAATATATTAAATACATGCTTTGTGGAGCGCTCACACAAGGCATGGGGGGAGATTGCACCCAATTGGTCTCTTGTTCATGTCGTGCTTGCTTTCTACCTTGAGTTTTGTGCAAAAAGTAGAGTTCTTTTGTTCTTGGGGACCTTCCGACGTTCACTACCCGAGCATACAACATTCGATCTGTGCACTAGTGGTATCAGAGCGAAGCTGAGATCGAGAGCTTCCAATCGCTACCCATCTTGTGCGAAGGCGGATCTCCTGGAACGATCGAGCTCTACAGTCAGTCTCATCGCGAAATGGTCGATACGGGTGGATTCCTAGCGGCCAAGAACCTCTGTCTACAGCCTCTGATCGCGAAGGACCGGCTTGAGGAGGCGGAGGTCCACGTCAACATCTCCTTCTATCAAGTCGTTTTTTTTCTCAGAAACAGATAAGCTTCATAATCATCAAAATCTTAAGTAAGTTTAAAAGCTTACTTAAGAGCTTAAAGGCAACGAATTTGACGATTTAGTAATTCGGCATCAACTGATCAGAGTTGCGGCGGAAAAATCAGCCCCCCTAAAATTTGACGTTTTTTGAGACTTAGCTTTAAGCTAAGTCAATCAAGTCTCCAATCATACAAATCTTCAAAGTCTGCAAGTTTAGATTCTGCAAGTCTAAATTTACTTACTCCGCAAGTCAATTAAGTCACCAGAAGTCAAAACTGACTTATGCCAAAAACTCCCATAAGGACTGTTCCTGCGCAGAAGCACTGAACTATAAAGTTGATCCCTGGAAGACTCTGTTCGCATACACAGACTTGCTGAACCAGTTTCAGCACACATAGAAGGTCATACGCAGATTTTACGAAGATTTCAAATTCCGCAACCGCAAAAGTCGAAGACCGTGAAAGTCAAACAAAAATCTATAAGCCTTGTACACCCAACTTTGAGCTACGCTCGTCCCGCTAATTGGATTTTGAGAGTGTGAGGTTTTTTGAAATTTTTTTATAGGATGACGGAACAAAATATGGATGATTTAATGGCTGAAGGCGATCTTCCTGAACCTACGATGGAACAAAAATTGGATTTAATTATGATGCAGTTGGATGAAGAACGAAGGGCCCGGCAAGCCTTGCAAGTTCAATTGGCCAATTTACAAAGATCGACTACTGACAAAGATGGAACACAACCCCAAGATCTTATCCAACGAACCATTGATGCGACTCTCGAAGCTCAATCCATCCGCAAAGAAACAAAGATAAGTAAAATAAATTTCAAATTTCGTACTTTCAATGGCACTCGAGATGGAAAACATATGTAGCATGGACAAGAAAATGGAAAACATAGGAAAAGTATGCATGACATGGTGGAATGTGTAAGAGAGTTTAGAGTCACGTGAGGAGATTAAAGACTCCATTGCAAAGCCATGGCAATAACCATTTAAGAAAACTCTGCTTATTGGAGATCAACACATCGGACATATCAAGGCAGAGCATCAAAGTTCCTAGTTGTCGACCAAGAAAACGTTGCATCTGCAATTGGTGCACAGATCGGATGTTGTATGCTCGCGTAATGAATGCTGGAAGGTCCCCAAGAACAAAAGAACTCTACTTTTTGCACAAAACTCAAGGTAGAAAGCAAGCACGACATGAACAAGAGACCAATTGGGTGCAATCTCCCCCCATGCCTTATGTGAGCACTCCACAAAGCATGTATTTCATATATTATTCATCTTCAAGCTCAAATAATAGCCCAAATTACAAAATAGCATGCTTTAGCTTTTGAGTTTGCTTTTGTGCCAATAAAGAATTAAAGCTAATGGGTGCCCAAGAAGTCAGGCATTACCCAAATACAATGTCCAAATACAAATATCATAATCATGCACCCATGCGCATACAAAATAATAAATAAATATCCAACGTCTTAATAAATAGGTGCGACAAAATATAAGCGCCATGCCTAAGGTATGCACCCATCAAAATATAAGTGATAACTCAAATACACGCTATCCTCCAATGCTTTCCTCCGCCACTGCTGCTATCTCTACACATCAACTGAAGCATTCACAATCATTAGTAAAATAATACAATTAAACCGATAAAAGTGAATACCTAGCAGTCTTTAGCTACATAAATAAATCAACTTGTTAGAAATCAATCCTAACCTTAATTTATCACGAGTACGTACTCTAAACTCATAAATATTTATTAATTTAATATGTATTTTACAGAATCACCCGCTATGGAATCACCCATGTACACACTAAATTAATGAAACGCCTAAAAAGGATAGGTGTCCCCATCAACATCTCGCACAAAGAATCCACTTTGTGTATGAGCCCCAGTCAACAAAGTTTACGGAATCCATCGTAAAACCTCACGGAATCCACCGTGGCACGGAATCCACCATGAAATATGCCTCCTGGCATACAACAACTAACAATTCTTTATCATATGTGGAATATTTAAGTTCGGATGGTTTCAGTTTACAGCTAGAATAGGCTATGGGATGATTATCTTGCATAAGTACAGCTCCTATTCCATATCCGCTAGCATCAGTAACTACTAAAAAGAATGGTCTATTAAAATCAGGTAGTTGTAATACAAGAGCATGGGTTAATGCATGTTTCAATAAATCAAAAGATTTCTGTTGATTATCAGACCAATTATAAACAATACATTTCTTTAAAAGTTTAGTCAAAGGCAAAGCAAGTAATGAAAAATTTCGCACAAACTTCCTGTAGAAACTAGCAAGACCTAGAAACGAACATAACTCATGCATATTTTTAGGTATAGACCAGTTCAATATTGCTTCTATATTCTTAGGGTCAACCTTAATACCTTTTGAGGACACAATATGACCTAAATATTCAATTTCTGTTTGAAAGAACTCACTCTTTTCCGGATTAGCATACAATTGATTATCTTTCAACAACTTGAAAACCAAAGACAAATGTTCATAATGCTCTTTCTCATTTTTACTGAATACCAAGATATCATCAAAGAATACTATAACACAATGCTGATATTTCAAAAATATGTGATTCATCATTCTACTAAATGTAGCAGGTGCATTAGTCAATCCAAAAGGCATCGCTAGAAATTCATAATGACCAAATTGTGTTCTAAATGTAGTCTTAAATATATCAGATTTATCTAATCTCACCTGATGATAACCAGATTCAAGATCTATTTTACTAAATATGGCAGAACCTTGTAGTTTATCCATAAGATCATCTACCCTAGGAATTGGATATCTATTCTTTACAGTAATCTTATTTAGGGCACGATAATCAATGCACATACGATAAGTATTATTCTTCTTCTTTACCAACAAAACAGGTGTGCCAAATGGAGAACTACTAGGTCTAATTAATCCTCTGTTTAATAATTCCTCAACTTGATTTTGAATTTCTTTCTGCTCTATCTGGTTATGCCTATATGGTGCTTTACAGGGTGGTTGTGTACCAAGAATTAAATCTATTTTGTGGTCTTCAGGACGTGAAGAAGGTAGTCCAGGTGGTAAATCTTCAGCAAAACAATGTTTAAATTGTGCAAGGAATTCTTTATGCCTAGGGTGCATATGTTTTTCTTTAGCTTGAAGTTCATTCACCCAAATTAGATAAGATTTATTACTTTTGCGTAATTCACGTTTAGCTTGAGTATGAGTCAGCAGTGGAAAATTATTAGATGCGTGCATACCATACAATGTAATGTGTTTTCCTTGAAAATGAATTTCAATTGAATGCATAGAATAATCTATGTCAGGATTTTGCTGATGACGCCAAGGCATACCTAAGATAATATCACTGGACTGTAATGGTACAACTAGAAAATTCCTTCTTTCAGTATATTCACCAATTTGAATTTCTAAATCATGCACCTCTTGTGTTCCATTATACCTTGTGCCTAAGAATGCTACTTTAATGCAATAATGCGTAGGAAAAGTTTGTAATTTTAATTCTTTCACTAACTTTGCAGAAATAAAATCATGTGTACTACCATCATCATACAAAATAATCTTTTCTTTTCCATGCACTAAACATGTCATTGTCAATAAAGAATGTGGAGTTGGCATACCTGGTAAAGTATCCGAAGGAGTAACAATGTCGTCCTCATCTTCCATAAAGTCAGGCATTTCCTCATGTTCTTCATCTTCCATTGCTCCAAGATAGTTGATATGGACAGGTGGCTTCTTCGATTGGCAATTGGCCGCTAGATGTCCAGGTTGATGGCATTTGTAACATACTATAGATTTGGCTTTAGATACATTGTTTGCAATGGCAGGAAGTCTAGGAATATTAGGATTTGGCTGTGAAGATGGCTTAGGGTTTTGATTGGTATTGGATGGCAAAGGAGGTGGTTTTGTCCAAGCTTACGGAAAGATGATGAAGGAAATCGACCTTGATTGAATCTTCTAAAATTTGAATTGAATTGCTTAGAACCATAGTTACCATTTGCTTGAAATTGTTGTGGACGCTTGTCTCTTCCTCGAATCTTGTCTTTAGTGTCATGAGCTAAAGAAATTGCATCTTCAAGAGTTGCAGGCTTGAACATATTGACTTCAGCGTAGTAATGCCCAAGTAATCCAGACATATACTTGTGCTTGTGAGTTGCTTCAGGTACGTCTTCAAACATGCGTAGTTGGAGTAAGGCATTTCAAAAGCGTTCGGTGTACTGAGAAATAGGCTCACGATCTCTTTGCTGAAGAAGGTCCCATTGCTTTATGGCTTTTTCATGAAATTGTGGGGGAAATTTTGCATAAACTTCTTTTTGAAACTCTCCCAAGTAGTGGGACAATCTATGCTCTTACAAACCATGGTCCACCAAAGAGATGCTCTATCCACTAAATGATTAGTGACACACTTGATTTTATCTTTTTCAGTGTATGCCTCTTCATGAAAGTAATCATCAAACTGACTGATGAATGCAAGAACAGTTTTTCCATCTCGAGTGCCATTGAAAGTACGGAATTTGAAATTTCTTTTACTTATCTTTGTTTCTTTGCGGATGGATTGAGCTTCGAGAGTCGCATCAATGGTTCGTTGGATAAGATCTTGGGGTTGTGTTCCATCTTTGTCGGTAGTCGATCTTTGTAAATTGGCCAATTGAACTTGCAAGGCTTGCCGGGCCCTTCGTTCTTCATCCAACTGCATCATAATTAAATCCAATTTTTGTTCCATCGTAGGTTCAGGAAGATCGCCTTCAGCCATTAAATCATCCATATTTTGTTCCGTCATCCTATAAAAAAAATTCAAAAGACCTCACACTCTCAAAATCCAATTAGCGGGACGAGCGTAGCTCAAAGTTGGGTGTACAAGGCTTATAGATTTTTGTTTGACTTTCACGGTCTTCGACTTTTGCAGTTGCGGAATTTGAAATCTTCGTAAAATCTGCGTATGACCTTCTATGTGTGCTGAAACTGGTTCAGCAAGTCTGCGTATGCGAACAGAGTCTTCCAGGGATCAACTTTATAGTTCAGTGCTTCTGCGCAGGAACAGTCCTTATGGGAGTTTTTGGCATAAGTCAGTTTTGACTTCTGGTGACTTAATTGACTTGCGGAGTAAGTAAATTTAGACTTGCAGAATCTAAACTTGCAGACTTTGAAGATTTGTATGATTGGAGACTTGATTGACTTAGCTTAAAGCTAAGTCTCAAAAAACGTCAAATTTTAGGGGGGCTGATTTTTCCGCCGCAACTCTGATCAGTTGATGCCGAATTACTAAATCGTCAAATTCGTTGCCTTTAAGCTCTTAAGTAAGCTTTTAAACTTACTTAAGATTTTGATGATTATGAAGCTTATCTGTTTCTGAGAAAAAAAACGACTTGATAGAAGGAGATGCTGACGTGGACCTCCGCCTCCTCAAGCCGGTCCTTCGCGATCAGAGGCTGTAGACAGAGGTTCTTGGCCGCTAGGAATCCACCCGTATCGACCATTTCGCGATGAGACTGACTGTAGAGCTCGATCGTTCCAGGAGATCCGCCTTTGCACAAGATGGGTAGCGATTGGAAGCTCTCGATCTCAGCTTCGCTCTGATACCACTGGTGCACAGATCGGATGTTGTATGCTCGCGTAGTGAACGTCGGAAGGTCCCCAAGAACAAAAAAACTCTACTTTTTGCACAAAACTCAAGGTAGAAAGCAAGCACGACATGAACAAGAGACCAATTGGGTGCAATCTCCCCCCATGCCTTGTGTGAGCGCTCCACAAAGCATGTATTTAATATATTATTCATCTTCAAGCTCAAATAATAGCCCAAATTACAAAATAGCACGCTTTAGCTTTTGAGTTTGCTTTTGTGCCAATAAAGAATTAAAGCTAATGGGCGCCCAAGAAGTTAGGCGTACCCAAATACAATGTCCAAATACAAATATCATAATCGTGCGCCCATGCGCATACAAAATAATAAATAAATATCCAACGCCTTAATAAATAGGTGCAACAAAATATGGGCGCCTTGCCTAAGGTATGCGCCCATCAAAATATAAGTGATAACTCGAATACACGCTATCCTCCAATGGTTTCCTCCGCCATTGCTGCTATCTCTACACATCAACTGAAGCATTCACAATCGTTAGTAAAATAATACAATTAAACCGACAAAAGTGAATACCTAGCAATCTTTAGCTACATAAATAAATCAACTGGTTATAAATCAATCCTAACCTTAATTTATCATGAGTGTGCACTCTAACCTCAATCCTAACCTTAATTTAGCTACATAAATGTACATAAAGTACAATTGGATAAGGAATAGATGTCATCCCATCCTATGCCCATCATCTTCCTAAGGAAGGCAAAACGTGCCATTAAGAGAATTTTACTGAGCTAATCTGCATGATTTTTGTCAGTCCTTGACAAGCTCAACAAACTTGTCCTACCTCCTTGAAAAAGTGATAGTGCATCTCAATGTGCTTTGTCTTTGTATCGAAGATCAGATTCTTGGCCAATTAAATAGTACTCATAGAATCTGAATGTAGTGTAGTATTATTAGTATTACCAAGGTCTGTTCATTAGACGGCCTAACCATAGGGTCTCCTTGTTGCAAGCCTCAGTGGCTACAATATACTTTGCCTTAATAGTGGATAAGGCCATGCATTTCTACACCATGGACATCCAAGAAACAACACCTCCAATACAAAGGTGAATATATACCCATAGGTGGACTTCCTACTATCTACATGTTCTATATAGTTAGAGATAGTGTAACCCACAACTACAGTATCCTCATGACCATAGCAAATGCACATATGTCTAGTGACTTTTAGGTACCTCATGATACCCTTCACGGAATCACAATGTCGCTGGCCAGGTGTAGACATATAGCATGCCATAACTCCCATTGCAAATGCTATGTCAAGGCGAGTGGATATCATGGCATACATCAATGTGCCACTGTGGACACATAATGGATCTTAGCCATCTCAGCCTTCTAGTCAATCAACTGGGGACAATTGGCTTGACTAATTGTCACATGGAAAGGTAACAAATATCCAATAGGATTAATATCCTGCATATGGAATCACTCAAGTACCTTCTATATGTACACCTATTGTGATATATAAAGGAGCCCCTGAGAGAGATTGTGCATGGTTCAAATACCAAGAATAAGTAAGGCCCTTGTCATGTCCTTCATCTCAAATCTCTTCTTGAGCTAATTCTTCAAAGCATCCTACTCATCATGAGCTCTCCCAGCAATCAACATATCATCGATATAAAGTACTAAGATAATAAGGCTACCACCACGAGCCTTTTTCGTGTATAAACATGAATCCATATCATTGCAAGTATATCCTTGTGAATGCATAAAAGTATTGATTCCCTAAGTGCTTGCTTAAGGCCATAAGGCTCTTCTTAACTTGCACATTAGGTTTTTTTTACTCTTTTCCATAAAGCCCTTAGGCTACTCCATATAAATATCCTCATGCAAGTCCTCATGCGAAAAATCCATTTTCACATCCATTTGATAAAGGTCCAGATCTAACTATGCAATCAAGGCCAAAACCAATCATAGGATAATCATCTTGACTAAAGGAGAAGAGACTTCATAAAATTCAACACCATGCTCCTAGTTAGAATCCTTAGAAACCAATTTGGTCTTGTATGTTGGCTTGGGACATCCATGGGTACTCTTCAGTTTGTACACCCACTTGTATAGTAATGCGTGTTTCCCACTAGGAAAAGGAACTAAATCCCATGTGTGGTTTATCTGCAGTGAATCAAACTCAGACTCCATGGTCCTCCCCCAAGATTGACTATCACCTCTATGCATGGCCTCCTCATAAGTAAGGGGCTCACTGGAATCTGTCACCATAACATAGTCCATAGAGGGTGCAAATTGATGAGGTCGACATCTATCTCTTTGATTGTCTCAAAATAGACTATGGGGCATGTACATCCTATCCAGCATCATGATCATGGGCTATTGGAACATTAACTACATGTTGTCTGGCTAGTTGTGTGATAATAAGAGGCTCCTCCTGAAAGATCACCCTACATACCTCAACTACCTCCTCAAGCTGCTTATGCATCTTCACCTTATGGAAAATAAGATCATGGCTGTGGATGACCTTTGAGCTTGTGGATCCCATAGGTGATAGATAATCTCACCTACATCCTCATAACCAAAAAGTTGCATTTCACTAACTTAGAATCCATCTTATTACCTTTGTCCTTGGGTACATGGCAAAAAGCCTCATATCCAAAGACTCTAAGATGTGCATATGAGGGAGGTTTTCCAAACCATCCTTGAGAACCAATAGTAGTGCATGGGGATTTGTTTATCAAATGTATAGTAGTAGTAATTGCCTCAACCCAAAAATATTGTGGTAAGCATGCCTAACTCAACATATTGTAGACTCGTGCTTGATTGGTCCTATTCATATGGTGGTGGTCAATCAACGCTTAATACCCCCTCATCATAAGGCTGCTCAAATGCTTTGGAAACATACTCACCCCCATTGTTAGACCTTAGGCAATCAATATCTGGGTTAGTTCTCAATAAGAGCAAGCCAACGTTGAAAGGTAGATAAGACATCTAATTTCTACTTAATAGGATATGCCTACACCTTATGAAAATACTCATCAATGAATGTAATAAAGTACTTCGAACCACCCAATGACTAAGAGGGCATGGGACCACATACATCAAAACGCACAAGAGCTAGATTCTTACCATGTGTGTAATGTCAAAATTTTTATGAGAACCATATATCTAGCCAACCATAAAGACAATGGTCACAAGAATCAAAATATTCTTAATCAAGAGATGGAAGATACTACAAACGAGTAATCATTTTCATTCACTTTAAGGACATGTGCCTAGGATGACGATGCCATAAAGATACATGTGGTATGCCAGCCATAGCCAAAACATGGTTAAGGGGTCCAGATATAGATAAAGGATAGAGGCTGCCAGTCTTGGCACCTTGAGCAAAGATAAGATTCCCAAGAGTAATCTTCCATGCAAAATCACCAAAAGATACATAACGGCATGCATCATCCAATTGTCCAACCAGCAAATAGAAGGCTTTTGGTCAAAGTCAATACGTGATGTACATTATGTAGAGTAAAGGAGCTGCATGAGGAAAACTATAGCCTTGTATCCCCAATACCAAGGCATTTCATAGTCGCATAGAACGTGTCATGCTGTGATAGGATTGAAATCAATCCCTACATGTGGTAACATGAAAGGAAGCCCCATCATCAAGTAGCCAACACTAAGAATATGTAGGAAAAGTATCAATCAATTGAGAAGTATCAAGAGAGAAAGCTACTAATATGTACTCATCATCCGACTCTGGCTGCACTACATTTATCTATTTAATCTTTCTACTAGACTTACTAGGAACAATGTTATGAATCATTTGACTTTTCTTATATTTTGCCATTGCTTTTCTCTTTGTGCTTATCATCACATATCTTATGGCACCGTGGTTGAATATGACCTTGCTTCCCACAATAATGACTTATCAAAGAGGACTTACAACCATGGGACTTAATGCAAGACTATCCATGAGACCAAGATCTCTAAGATTCTCTACCATGGCAATCATTGCCATTCTTACAATCACATTTGCCCCAAATATTCAATGTATGAGAAGTACATGAGACATCCACATTCTTTCTATTTATTTCCTTTATGAGCAACATCCTAGAGTTTCAAGCCATCATTGGGTATATTAGCACACGTGGTTGTGCAAAAAGTGTCCCATGACTCAAGAGTAAGAAATAAGGAGGTAGATTGTACTTAAACTCAATGCTATGCAAAATTCATTGGCTGAAAATTGAATGAAATCCATTCAAATGGATGGACACACTAGTCTTTTCCTTCATGTGAAGGTCCATAAATTGTTTCAACCAATACATCTATGATGTAGGACTTTGCTTGTTATAAAGATTGCATATCTTTTCCCATAACTGCCAAGCCCACAAGTGCCACAATATGGAAATAAACATATTTAGACAATGTCAATATAAGGGTGCATTTACATATCTCATCCAACTCATCCCAATCATTCTGATCCATGCCTTTGGGTTTTACACTCTTGGTTTCCAACGGCCTATAACCTGGTTCTTTTGAGCTAGTACTTGCCATACCTGTGTCTTTAAATAGGTGAAATTTGTGCCATCAAGCTTTTCAATATTGAAAATAGCACTATCATTCAAAGAACCAGTCATAATGACTGTATACCAATGCAAAATCCAAGAGAATGGGCTACTATACATGACTACAAATTAGTCCCCAAACTTAGCCAAAACAAGGGTAAAAGAGAAGGGAATACCAAAGTATAGAGTTGTCCACAAATGTAAGCAATATACTATCAAAGTACAATATTTGCTTTCTAAGACAATGCTAAAATTAAGATAGCAGTATATGTCAATCCAATTGTGGGCAAATTGCCAAGAAATAAAGCTCTCATTGCCAGCGATATCTAAGTAGCAACAAGTAGGATACAAAGAATGCAACTAGTAGTGACTAAGCATAGACCATTGGTACCAAAGACTGTTTCATGAACTCAAAGTGTTAGTAGACTATACATCCTATAAGCATATACGTAATTAAAAAACTAATGACAAAGAAAAGTGCTGGTGTCCAAAGCATACGTAATCAAATCAGCCCATAAGTGGTGTAACTATATCCAATAGCAATAGGAGACCATATTCATGAAGCAAGAGTTCCAATGTCTCAAAGAACTAAGCTTTGCCAAGTGAGTATAAGTATCTCCCACTAGAAGTGAATTCAGAATGCAAAGTGAGCAAGGAAAGCTCAAGACATATACATCAAAGCATCTGGGAAGCCCAAGTGCATCACAACTACATCCAAGAGCATAAGTGTCCAATGAAGCTTCAATACCCATAAGTGACCAAGCATGGAAGCTCAAAGCAACTAACCAAAACCTAAGTACGTCAAATGTAGATCGAATCCAAGTGCCAAAGCATAGCATAAGCATATCTAGCTCATACATCAATACTAGATATCATCATAGGCATGTAGCATACTTGAAATACCATGTAGGAATTCAAAGCATGAAGCTCATTGTTTTATGCTTGCTACACAAACTATTATTACATCAATAAATACTTAAATTATTGATCTAATCAAGCTTTAATAAACCCAAAAGTCTTTTTCGAAGCATCAATGCATCATTTGGGCATTGCAACCATTCCCGATAAGTATCAATAAAGCATAAACCAATCAACAACTTGCTATCCAAACTAGAACAATTCTATTTTGTGTAAAACATATAAATAAAAATTGCATAGAATCAACTCTATGATGCTCAACTTTGTAGCTCTCATCGTGCTCTTCCTTTCTAGTGATAGAATATCTAAATCTGATATCGTATTCAAAAGTTATAGCCAAAATACAAAAGTGTTGTCAAACTGCCATAATTGTCCATGACTTCTATAGCATGCTCTATATCCACTCAAAATGGATAGAATGATTACTTCTCAGCTTAATAAGCACTCAAAAAGGCTCAGGTTAGTCCTTAGAAGCTCCTCGACAAGGTAGGAGCAAGCTAGGAACAAGCTGGGAGAAGGGAAGACTCAATCCATATCTTAGGAACAAGAAACAATGATAACCATCAATCCATACCTCAAGAGCAAAGGATGAAGAAGCTCCTTGAATGCCTACTCTAATATTGGTGGAAAGGTAGAGCCTGAGTGAAAGTACACAAGCAAAAGCAAGAGCTATGGTGAGAATGGAGCAAGAGAGAGAGAGAGACATTGTATGTGGAAACTCCAACAATTACAATGTGTGACTGGCATTTTCTTATTTAATAGTCACTGAAAGAATAAAAAATAAAGTGACAGCAATGGGTGCCAACCACTTACAATGTATAGGTGTGTAATCATAGTGTGTGAAGTAAATACAAGGTGGCGTAGGCACATGCATCTTTACCCCCAATAGCCTGGTCATAACACACCCATCTAGTGATGCCCTAGTTCATTATGTTGAGTAGTCCATTGAGGACAAGGATTATACCAACCCATATGTCTCTTATGATGAGGAAGGAAATGTGATGCTCATGGATTACAGACTAGTCTCAATTATGATGTTAGGAAGAGATAGAGGGCACATCATGATACAATCTCTAGAGACTCTCACCTGTTGGACTTGTGGCCACCAACCTAGTCACGTCTCCACCTAGGTTTCCTTAGAAACAAGAGCAATCAAAGGAGAATGAAGCTAAAAAAAGGTGTCCCGAATGTGGAATTACTCACATATATCCCAATTTCCCAAAGAGAAAAGCTAGCTCTAGCAAAGATATAGTATCCACTGCACTCATAAGTCTCTTTGTGGTTGAAATGTTGAAAGAGAAGGATGTGATTCCCATTTTGATTAATCCCATTACCACATCTAAGGCTAAGAAAGGTGGAGTCAGTATCCCTCATCCATCTCTGGTGAGACTGGCTCTATCAATGGAAAGAAAAATGCTAAGAAGAAAGCAAAGCATGCTACTCTCAAGCTCAAGAGTGAGGGAGCAACCTCACTTCCTACAATTGCTTCAAGTATTGAGTAAGCTACATCTTGTCCATGCACTGAAATGGTTGCCTTAGCCAAAGTAGGTGAATACCTTGATTATGAACATCAACTTAAGTTGATTAGCAAGGTGAAGAACTAGGTGGAAGAGGCTCAAGCTGAAATTAGGGCTGAAGAAGCCAAGGACAATTTGCAACCACGTGGTACAAATAGCACACTTCCTTTGGCCTCAATGATCAGTTCTAACACTTTTAGACGACTCACTACTGAACTAAGAGCACAACTACATGCACAAGGTCACCCAAGGATGTTGCAGTATTAGGAAGCAAACCCAAGGCTTTTAGCTACCTTAGTCTTTACGAGTGTCTCAATACCATTGGGTATGCTCTTCAAAAACAATTCCATCATTTGGAAAACTTTCAAGACTTGGATTGATGGAAGAGATGAGACCCAACCTATTAACAAGAATGCAGAAAATCCTAGGCCTAGCTCCCCACCCACCCCCTGTACTTAGTTCTCTTGGAGTTGCCACATTCTAGGAGGGTGCTAAACAACATGCAGTTCCACACATGGAAGACCTTGGTTACTCCATGAGAGGAGGTATTATAGATATAGGAGCTATGTTACTATTGTAAATCAAGCCATAGTCAAGACATGGGGTACCCTCCCAATTGAGCTTATTCATTTTAGTCTCATTGTCATCCATGGTTCTAAGGTGTGCCCCCTAGGTGTGCTAAAGGATTGGCCAATGAAAATTGTTGCTATCACATTCTTTGTCATATTTGTGGTCATGAAGGGTATTGACTAACTACAACCTATTGCTTGATAGACCTTACATGTGCAATGCATGACTCATTGAAAATTGGGGCAATGGTCTAGTATTTTTGGGAAATCAAACTAAAGTTGTGCACATTGAAATTAATAGCTAGAAGACTACTACAATTGAGCTCAACACTATTTCTAGCTTATTGCGTGGTGATACTTTGTCTTCTAGCATAGAAGTTGTTGAACAAATATGTTACATGCCCCAAGGATGAGCAAGACTCGCTTCATATTCTTGCCACCTTCGAGCTACCTTTCACAAATCAATGAGAGTACAAAGAGGTCAAAAAACATTTAAGCCAACATGGACTTAAGGAAGCTCTGGTCAATACGCTTGATGCCCTAGAAGGTCGACCTCTATGTCGCAGTTGATGATGCATGCTAGTCCATCATGCAAAACCAAGCAAAAGGCTTTCTTGCACCCATTAATAGACTCAAACTCTGTAAACTCCTCTCCTTATGGCAACCAACCTTCAAGAACTTGAGTGAGACCAACCTACTTATCCTTGAGGATCTCTTATCAAGCCCCACATGGCTTTGGATTGAACTGCATCATCTTGTTTAATTATAAGAATAATCTTTTGTTCTCCATGATTTCCCCTACTGAATCCAATACAGAGGAGGATATTGATTTTGAAGATGAATTGACTAAGTACAAAAGTGATACAGAGTCCAACGAGAACAACTGAGTAGATCACAATTGACCAAAGACCCTCAAAACATCCCTCATTGCTCATTGATGTCAGTCTTGTCCATGTTAAATCACACTTAGAATGGTTGTAGTACCTAAAAGCCATGGATTGCAATCAATTAGAGTTCCACGCATGTGAGCTTCCAACCTTGATCTGTTCACCACTGAATCCTCAAATGGCTTACCCTTTTATGCCCACCAACATCAGAGGGTGTGGATTCGAATATAGATGCTAGCATTGACTCAGATCCTAAAACTGAATCCTCAAATGGCTTATCCTTTTATGCCCACCAACATCAGAGGGTGTGGATTCGAATATAGATGCTAGCATTGACTCAGATCCTAAAATACCTCAACCTACCCTAGATCCATGCTCTAAGATGAACTTGCCAATTCATTTGAGACAGAAGCATCTTAAGAAAGTTCAAAATAAACTTGATCTGATGCAGACTCTCAATGTAAGCCTTAGGATCTCCTAAATGCTTTACCAAGTTTAAGAAAGGGGATCAAATTGTCATTATGCTTGGTATCAATAGCAAGGTGCAGCTAGCAAATCTATTGAAGGCCTAGCTAAAGTAAAAGAAGTTGACCTTACTAAGGAGGGGGAAACACCAAAACCCATGTTTATTGAGAATCTAAGGAATGAAGATGAGGAGACGCTCATCCAGTTACTCTAGTTTCGTAATGTGTTTGCTTGGAATTACATAGACATGAAAGGAGTGTCACCTTAGGTACTTACTCACACTATTCCCTTACAACCAGATGCTAAACCTATCAAGCAAAGGCTCTACCCCATGAATCCTTGCTATGCGCAACATGTGAAGGAGGAGCTCAATAAATTATAGAATGGTAGATTCATCTATGAGATTAAGCACATTGACTTGGTATCCCCCATCATCATGGTACTCAACATGTGAAGGAGGAGCTCAACAAATTGCAGAATGGTAGATTCATTTATGAGATTGAGCACAGCAATTAGGCATCCCCCATCATCATAGTACTTAAGAAAAATGACAAAATCAAAGTATGCATCAACTATAAGAAGGTCAATGCAATGGCCAAATGGAACCATTATCCATTGCCACACACAATTGCATGATTGAGAGAGTGGTCGGGAAGGAAGCTTATAGCTTTTTGGATGTATTCTCTAGTTATAATCAAGTGCATTAGTGGTGGTGGATCAACAACGTTTGCTAGTTGATGTGGTGCGTCCAGGTGAAGGCAGTGAGGGGGGAGAGGAGGGAAGGTAGTAGGTGAGGGTCTAGGAGAGAGGAGGGGTAGGAGAGCAAAATGAAGAAAAATGGAGAAAGAAAAAGGGAGAGGAGAGGGAAGAGAGAGGGTGTACTTAGGGAGGATAAATAATTTTTAAATTTTATTTTTAAAGAAATTAATTAATAAGTTAATTAAACATGAATTAAGATTAGATTGTGGGTGTTATTGTGTGAGAGGTAGTGTGCTTTTGGTTTTTTTGTGTGTTTTTAAATTAATTAAACACAAATGAGAGAGAGAGAGAGAGAGAGAGAGAGAGAGAGAGAGAAGAGAAGGTGGGGTGGGTGGGGGATATTTAAACTTTTAAAAAAAATATTTAAGTAGTAGGTTGGGGGCCTAGGGGAAGGGTGTGGGAGGTGTTGGCTATGGTTTTTGTTTTTATTTGTTTTTGTGCATGCATGTGTATGTGTGTGTACATGTGTTTTCTTGGCAAGCCAAAAAAAAAAACAACTTGCCCAATTGAGAACTTGTCAAACATGAAAGAGTTGAGTGTACAAAGACAAATGATGTGTGAAAGAATAGATTAGGCTAATAGGGTGAAAAATCAGGTGGTCATATGGAAAAGGTAGAGGAAAGGCATGGAGACACAACGGCACACAATATGCAATGAAAATTAATAACAAGAGATTGAAAACTCAAAACTTGATGTTATAAAAAAGAAAAAGGAATTATTCGAAAGGAGGAATGAGAACATAATGCCAAAATCCACTTTTGGTTTACAATCAAGATGTTCACATGTGGAAATCAAACAAATCATGGTAGACCTCACAAAGTACTTCAAAAATTAATACTAAAAAATCTATAACTCAGAATACAGTGCAATAAAAAGGAAAAATATCCTACTAGAAGGAACAAACATGATCATGAATTCAAAAACCACTTCTAGGCCAAATATTGGGTGTTTTTGTGGGATGCAAACATTCAAAAAACACACACAAAATATGTTAAAAATTAATATCAAGAAATCCATAGCTAAGAATGGGGTGTGGTAAAAAAGGAAAACTATGTTATTCAAAGGGACAAACACGATCATGATAGGAAAGCCCTTTTGGAGGTAAAATATGAGCACTTATATGGAACAAAACAAAAAACAAACAAAATTAAATACAGAAGCTCAGGAGCTTATTTCGTAGTGATTTAAAAAGAAAAAATATCAATTGGGAAGGGACAAATGGGGTCATGGAGGTAAGATACAGATATAGGGCAATGAATGAGTATTCACATGGGATAATGTGTAATGAATCACATGCAGGGATGCATAACCATACTTAAAACAAAAAATAATCTAAGATACACTAACGGATTAGACAAGCGAATATGGAGAACCATCCTATCCTAACCATTACCAAACTTAAGATGACAAACACATGTACATGCACAAAGAGAAGGGGAAAGGGCTAGGAAAACTTTTCCCGTTATTTGTTGAGGGTGACCATTGAAGGTTGATGAAGTGTTTTGCCTCAAGCAATGGTGTATCATGAATGTGGAAGGGATCACGTAGAGGCAACCTAGCTCGAACACAACAATTGCACTGAAGATTATTAGTGGAAAAATCCACACACCATCCATGTCACATCCTCAACCATCTTGTTGTGTAGTGGATCTTAATGAGGTGTGTGCCTATGTGTGATAACCAATCCAACCCCTAGTGAGCACACCCTAAATAAAAAATAAAGCCACCAAGGCCTATGAAAGAGAAGACTTTCTCTTCAAGATTATTACATTACCATTGCTGATATATGCACCTCTTAGCCTCACACTGATCATTTGAATTGAATGATAGAACACACACTTGCTTCACCCATTAACCACACTCAGTTTGAAATGTAAGTAGGGACCCAATTTCACTATTGTCAAAGAATTTGATACATTCAAGTGTATAGAGGGAGTATGCCAACATGCACATTTTATGGTGCAATAGTGTAACCCATTCCAACAAACATAGGTGTGAGATTGAAGGCTAGGAAGCCTTATAGTGCAGTGAACATAACAAAAGTGGTGTGCCATGTGTAAAAAGGCATGTCCCATGTGTGTATCAGGAAATGGAAATGTATTGGTTGCCAATTATAGTAATGTCCCTTAATCTTCACCTCTCAATTTTGATTGAAAGGAGGATTGAATCCCCATTGTATCACCATTTATTGATAATATATTGGAGGGAAAATTGATTTCTCACATCCATTGGTTGATTCCCACAATCCCTTCTTTGAAATTTTGTATGCCTTGTGTGCAATTGATGGTGAAAACATATATCCCACTTGGCGTGGGCATTTGGTGTAAGAAATAAAAGAAGTATTGGGAGCCTTATAGTGCTATGTAAAAAATAGATCATGATTTGTGTATTGAAATGCCCATCCTATGCATACGTCACTCACAATATTTGCACATCATACCTCTCATTTGATTTGAAGAAAATAAAATTGTCACCCACTCCACCCTTTGTCTCATGGTCAATTGCTTATAACAACCCTATCTGGTTAGGATGAGTGCTCACATCACTCTTGTTATCAATGAAGATCCACTTGTTGATGATTTGAGGAACTCATTTGTGATGAAAGGGCATACGTAGGGAGGTAGTTAATATAGGAGGAACTTATGCTATTCTTGGAAGTATTGCACTCCCTAGGGATTAAGTGTACAATACCTTATAGACAATTAGTGTATCCAAGGAGACAAAATAGAATCCAAGATGTATAGTGGGGAAGCAGGATATAATACACTAAGGGAGGTGGCATGGGAACTACATCTAGCACTATTGATGAAGGAGCATTACACCTAGGGAGGTGGATAGTACATATAGAATATAATCAATTGGATCAGAGGGTTTGTATTGAGGGGTGTTGCCACCTTTACCTCAGGCAACTTTCCACCCAAGGATATTGCAACCTTTTCTTGGAGTGGGACCCCTTATTATGGCATGCAATTTCTTCCTTTTTTTCCCATAAGAGTTTGATTTTTCATTTCTTTTTTTGTTCTATCTTATTCTCAAGACATTTTCTCAAAGAATGTTGGTATGGCAAATATCAAAGTCATTTTCTTCCATAATGTTTTTTCTTTTGGTTTTGTAAAGGTAACAATACGCTTGATCATAGTCATCCTTGCCTTCTCTGCAAGATTAAATGAGAGGCTAGTAGAATAGTGGCAGTTAAGTGAGACAAAGAAATAGATGGACTATATTACTTTGTTAGAACAAGCAAAATGACTATCATTAGTAGCATTGAAAGAATTAATGATCAATGCCAATAAAGAAAGGTACAGGTCACTTTGATTGTCAAGATCCCCAGGAAAGGAAATACTTCTTTAGTTAATATCCATTAATTAGAAAAGAGTCTTTGGAGACATCTAGGGCTTGGACTTGTATAGAGCTGTTATGATTCATTGCAAGTACTTTGTAGGGGCACATCTAGCATTATTGGAGCTTTCTAGGAAACTTACCAAAGCATGAATCATGTGCCAAAACTAAATCACCTTCTTTCAATTCTTTGTGCTTGATGAAGCTATCATGATAAGCTTTGTGTTGGGCTTGTATGACATCCAGTAGTAAGCATAGGCATCCTTATGCATTGTAGGCTACCAATAACATGAAAGTTAAGCCTTCCTAGTTGTTACTTCTCTCATGAAGTGTCTACCACATGGCTCATCATGGCATGATTTCATCACAATCTTAATATTGTCTCCTTCAATATATCTCCACACAAAACTTTACCTTTGCCCCACCTAGCATAGTATAGGGGCTTGATTCTAGTAGGAGCTTCTTCTTTTCTCAGTTGGAGACTCTTGGAGGATACTATTGAGTGGCTAAGAGATTGGCTATATTCTCTTGTTACACTAGATTGGTTTGCATTATACTGTTGTGTGCAATACTATTATATGCAGCAATGTTTTGGGGCTTTGTTGGGAGCTTTAATTTTATTGTCTTTGCTTGAGGAACATTCTCTTTTGGAACTATTTCTTCTTTCTTCTTGGCACGTGTAATAGTGTTACTTCCAACTCCACTAAGTTGGATGTGGATTCTTTGGTTGGTAATGCTTTACAGTGTGGCCCTCTCCTTTGCATATTCTAAACAATGACTTGTAACCCATCGATCATTTGGGATTAGAGAAATTTTGAAAAATGTGGCCTTTTCTCTGCACTGATAACATTGAGCTTTTAATCTTTGACTGTTGCCAAACTATTGTCCTCTATAACTTTGGGATGGGGGCCAAAGTTAGACTCAAACTCTCTAAGTTTTGGCCCAATGTCTTAAGTTGTCATCTTAGACTCCAATAGATTAAACCTTGCTTCCTATCCTTTCTTTCTCCTTTTGTCATCTCTTTTAAAGAGTAGATATCCTTAGTATAGTTCTTTCTCAAGCAATAAGAGCAAAAGGTTTCTGGAATTGGTGGGTTCTCGGTGCAATCAATCACTAAATTGTTGAGATGACAAGCTCAACACATGCAGACATTGATGATGGACCGCCTGGTTAGATGGGTCCACATGTCTACACTTAGCACGTCGGTGGTCATTATGACTCACACATGGCCACTGACTCATTAGTTATTATATTCAGGTTGTTGCACCTATTTACAGCTGGCATAGTTATAGCGCCAGTCGACTAGTGTAGTCGGTTATGCATTGTTTGACTTAGTAGGCCACTTTCCTTTATGTTGCATCTTATCTATACTTTGTGTACATTGTAAAGAGGGTGGAAGAAGAAGAAAAAACCAGCAAGAAAACGTTTTGGCCTCCATCTCTCTTCTTGTCTCTTGAGTGAGCTTCTCCTTGTGCATTCTGTGTGTGTTCGGTGCAGCATCTTGAGCAACTCCCCCCACCACGCGATTCTTGACATGGTATCAGAGCCGCGCCACTGAGAGAGGCTAATTTCAAAGGCTGAAGTGAAGGAGAAGAAGCAAGGTTCGAGCAAGCAAGCCACGGGTAAGAAGCTCTCCCATCCTTCCACTCTTTCTCTTGGATAGTGCCTGTGGAGGCACCAGAAGCAGGGCAGAGTAAAAATCTCAGATTGCAGTGAGATTTGGTGTGCGCAAAGAGCGCTGTGTATTTTGCGAATAAGCCATTTAGGGCTTTCCTGTAGTTATTTTGGGCATCTGAGGCCGTTTCAGGGCCCGTTTTAGAGCTGCAAGATTGCGGACAACAGTTTCAGGGTACACTCACAGATTTCAAATCTGTAAGTTCAAAGGTGTTTACAGTGAGTAAACACAAGGTTTATCTGCAAACAGGTTGCAGATTGCATGTATTGTTGAGCAGACAGTGAAAAAGGCTGTCTGGTGTATTGTTGTGCACTACAGGTCGAGGGTTGCAGAAGATTTCTTGCTGTTGGTATTAATTTTGTGATAATGGCAGAGAATAGTGGAAGCCCCATCATTGAGAAGCTCGACAAGAACAACTACCCATCATGGAAGTTTCGTGTCACGAACTTCCTTATTGGAAAAGGCCTCTACGAGTTTGTTTCAGGTGAAGAAAGGGAGCCGGAGGTGAGTGATCCTCCAACTGCAGAAGAGACAAAGGCATGAAAGGAATGGAATGCAAAAGACAAAAAGGTCATGTATTGGTTGTCTGCAGTAATTGACAATAATATGCTGGGACACATTAGAAATGCAGAGAATGCTTATGCAGCTTGGACCATACTTGAAAGTATGTTTTCTGTAAATACAAAGGCACGAAAGATTCAACTCAAGCAAGAGTTGAATACATTGAAGAAAGGGAAGATGTCTATCAATGAGTATGCATTGAAGGTAAGGAGCATTGCAGATGCATTGGCAGCGATTGATGCAATGCCCGATGATGATGATTTGGTGTCGTCAACCTTGGGTGGACTTAACAATGAAAAGGCTTGGAAGTCTTTTGTAACTTCTGTATATGTTAGAAAGCCATTCCCAGATTTCGATGAGTTGGTCTCTCTAATGATCACGGAAGAAATCAACATGCAAAGTGAGACATCTGAAAGAAGTGGTGAACAGGTCTAGGCTTTCTACTCCAGTTTAGGGAGGGGACGTGGCAGGTTCTCTTCAAGAGGCCGTGGTATTGGACGTGGTAGTGACAACCAGCAAAACAGATTGAATCAACAATTTGGCGATATGCAGGTTTCAGGAGGTCGTGGTAACTTTAGAGGCAGGGGGAGCTTTAGAGGAAGAGGTGGATGGCAGAACAGAGGTTCTAACAACTCTAGTATTGTGTGCCACTACTGTGGCAAAACAGGTCATATTGCAGCCCAATGTTATGCTAAGAAAGATGATATCCGCAGTGGTAAGTTGCAGCAAGGAAACTATGCATCGTCTTCACGATAGAATGAAGACAAAAATGAACGTTTGTTCGTTATGCAGCATATGCTGAATGCTGTTACAGGAAAGGGAACACATGAAGATGTTTGGTATGTTGATTTAGGTGCATCCAATCATATGACCAGCCATGCAGAATCGTTTGGAGAGATGCAGGATTTGCAGAATGCAGGTTATGTGCAGACGGGTGATGACTCATGCCACCCAATTTCACACATTGGAAAAGTTCCCTTGTCCTTGCATGATGGTAAGACAAAGAGTCTTTCAGATGTATTACATGTGCCATCTATTACAAAGAACTTGGTGTCAGTCAGTCAAATGGTAGAGCAAGGGCTGCAAGTCAGATTTAATGCAAAGGGCTACTTTGTAGAAGACTTCAATGACAAGTGCAGGTTGGTAGCAAAGGGAAGTAGAGTTGGACGTATGTTTACTCTAGATGCTAGAATTCCTACTATGAATGCTGCTATGTATGCCAAAGGAAAAGGTGTTGTTGTAGACATTGAAATTTGACACAAACGCATTGGACATGCAAATGTACAAAGGCTAAAATTAATGCAGTCCAAAGGGTTGGTTACAGGTTTGCCTACATTTAAAGTTGCAGAATTTCATAAGGTATGCGAAGCATGTCAGTTTGGTAAGCAGGCAAGACAACCCTTTTCACATGACAGAGATGTAAGCAGAAATATCCTTGATGTTGTGCATACAAACATTTGGGGTCCTACACAAAATGTATCTCTTGGAGGCAGTTCATACTTTGTCACATTCATTGATGATTGTTCTAGGAAGCTGTGGGTATATTTTATGAAGGAAAAGAGTGAAGCGTTTGAGCACTTTAAAGCTTTCAAGGCTGCAGTTGAAAGAGAAACAGGCTTGAAAGTAAAGTGCTTGAGGTCAGATGGAGAGGGAGAGTACCTCTCGAATGAGTTCAGTGATTTTCTGAGGTCTCATGGGATAAAGAGACAGTCCACATGCAGGTATACCCCACAGCAAAATGGGGTTGCAGAAAGGAAAAACATGCATATTGCAGAAGTTGCATGTGCCTTGATGGCTGAAAAGAATATGCCTAAGCATTTTTGGTCTGAGGCTGTTCATACTGCTGTTTATATTATGAACAGAACTCCCACAGCTGCAGTTCATGGTATGACCCCCGAAGAATGTTTAACAGGTAAGAAGCTTGATGTTTCACACTTGAAAGTGTTTGGCTGCATTGCGTATGTTCATGTGCCAGATGAGTTGCGAAAGAAACTGGATCTAAAGGCTGAAAAGTGTGTCTTTATTGGATACTCTTTAGAGCAGAAAGGGTATCGCTGTTATAACCCTACCACATATAAGTTCAGAGTGAGTAGGGATGTCATATTTGATGAAATGAGCAGTTGGTATGCATCTAGTGGTGATGCATTGGATGATGATGATGATCATGAAACTCATGTGTAGGGTGAAAAGCAAGAACCACAGACTCTTAGTGGATCAGAGACATCATCTAGTAGTCCTTGGTCTGGGAGACTAAGGAGTACCTCTACATCTTCAGGTGTATCTATTAGCACTACAGGTAAAGACAAAGGAAAGAATAAAGTGTCAGAAGGCATTGATGCAGTTCTTGATGGAGATTCCAGTGGCTCAGAGAGCTTGGATGATGAGCTTGGCATTCCTTCAATGAGGACTCCAGGTGTGCAGAGAGCACGCGTTAATGCAAAGACTCCATTGAGTGATCTAGTGACATGCAGATCTAGCAGGGTCAGATACCCTGTTAAAAGATTTGGTTTTGAAGGTTATGCAGCTCACCATTATGCTTATATGGTGAAACTAGTTGAGGATGTTGAGCCCACATGTTTTGAGGAGGCTGTTGATCATGCTAATTGGGATGCAGCAATGGATGAGGAGATGGCTGCATTAGAGGCCAATAAGACTTGGGATCTAATATCATTGCCGAAGGGCAAGAAAGCCATTGGATGTAAATGGGTTTATAAGATTAAGCACAACGCAGATGGTTCTATTAGCAAGTACAAAGCTAGGTTGGTTGCAAAAGGCTATGCCCAGACATATGGCATAGATTATGATGAAACCTTCAGTCCAGTTGCTAGGATGGCAACTGTCAGATGTGTGATTGCTTTGGCAGCAACCAAAGGTTGGAGGTTGCAGAAAATGGATGTGAAGAATGCCTTTTTGCATGGTGATTTGAAGGAAGAAGTGTATATGGATCAACCAGCAGGTTATGAAGATTTAGAGCATCCCACGTATGTGTGCAGGTTGAAGAAGGTGCTCTATGGGCTCAAGCAAGTACCTAGAGCATGGTCTGACAAGATTAGAGAGTATCTTGTCAATATTGGCTTTTATGTTTCTGATGCTGATCATTCACTTTATGTGAGAAAGGGAGATGCAGGTTTGGTCATCATAGTCAGCTATGTGGATGACTTGATTATTACAGGTGATAGTGATAGTGGGATTGCTGAAGTCAAGGATTCTTTGAAGAAGAAGTTTGAGATGAAGGATTTAGGTGAGCTAAGATACTTCCTTGGCATTGAGGTGATCAGATGTGATGATGGTATATGGCTGTCCCAAAGACAGTATGGCTTGGATATGTTGTCCAAGTATGTTATGACAGCATGCAAACCACTTTTAGTCCCATTGGAGCAGAATGTAAAGTTGAGTGCTGATGTTGGAGATGAGATAGAAGACTCTACTATGTTCAGGAGGATAGTGGGGAGTTTGATCTACATGACCATTACAAGGCCAGACTTGAGCTACGCTGTTGGTCTTGTGAGTCAGTTTATGCAAGTACCTAGAAAGCCACATTTGGATGTAGTCAGACGCATATTGAGATATGTGAAGTCCACATTACATTATGGACTTTTCTATGAGGCAAGTACGGATGTACAGGTGTTTGGATACACAGATGCAGATTGGGCTGGTAGTATGTCTGATAGAAGATCTACAAGCGGATACATGTTCTCTCTTTGTAGTGCAGCAGTTGCTTGGAGCAGCAAAAAGCAATCTACAGTTGCTTTGTCGAGTACAGAGGCTGAGTATAGAGGTGCTGCTATTGCAGCATGTGAGGTAGTATGGCTGCAAAAGTTATTGGCTGATTTGGATGTGCAGGTGGAAGGTCCAGTTGTCATTTATTGTGACAACATGAGCAGTACACAGTTGGCTAGAAACCCTGTGTTCCATGCCAGGACAAAACATATTGAGGTACACTACCACTTTGTGAGAGAGAAGGTACTAGCAGGTGAGATTGACTTGGTGTATGTCAGCACACAGGATCAGATAGCTGACATCTTCACGAAGGCATTGGGTACAGAGAAGCTTCAAAAGTTTCGAAGCTTACTTGGAGTTGCAGAGATGCAGTTGAGCTTGAGGGGGAGTGTTAAGATGACAAGCTCAACACACGCGGACATTGATGATGGACCGCCTGGTTAGATGGGTCCACATGTCTACACTTAGCACGTCGGTGGTCATTATGATTCACACATGGCCACTGACTCATTAGTTATTATATTCAGGTTGTTACACCTATTTATAGCTGGCATAGTTATAGCGCCAGTCGATTAGTGTAGTCGGTTATGCATTGTTTGACTTAGTAGGCCACTTTCCTTTATGTTGCATCTTATCTATACTTTGTGTACATTGTAAAGAGGGTGGAAGAAGAAGAAGAAACCAGCAAGAAAACGTATTGGCCTCCATCTCTCTTCTTTTCTCTTGAGTGAGCTTCTCCTTGTGCATTCTGTGTGTGTTCGGCGCAGCATCTTGAGCAACTCCCCCCACCATGCGATTCTTGACATAAATGTCCCATTTGATGGCATTTTCTACGCCATTATTTGACCTAAGTGCATCTTTGGCTATTCCTATAGAATTGGAAATGCTAGCAATATTTACTTTTTACACTATTTTGCTATCACATCCATGACCTCCTTTTTTATCTTGGCAACCAAGTTTTACAAGTAGTCTTTCAAACTTTCTCCTCTTAATCTAGTTGTAGCAAGGTGGTAGGATTCCACTATTATTATTATGGGATTGTCTGAGGCCATTGCTAATGTGGTCTAGCCATCATTGGATGGAGCATTTGTGATATTTGTTGGGTTGAAGCACCATACTAGAGCAATATAGGCACCTAAGGGTAGGGGTAGCATACACAATCCCTAGAACTAGAGTACGCTAATATGTCCCTCTTGGCATTGAGGGAGGGTAAGACTCCTCTTTGTTGATTCATGGCTAATCTCACCTCTACTGCATTATACAATATGACATCTCCCACTAAAGCTTGTAAATTTGTTGCTCTTTTTAACTCCAAAAACTTTTGAACCTTTGGTTGCATTCCTTTAAGGAACACTCCCTTCTGAATTCCATTATCTAGATTATGGTTGGACCATCTCTTGAGTATTGACTCCATTCTAGAGACATAGGATTGAATGCTTGTTTTCTAGCCAACTAACTTAGGTTTATAAATATCTCTTGCATACACTCTTCAAAGTCCTCATGTCTGAACTAGGTAAGAAATGGTTGCTTCAATCCATCCCATGTGTCAAAAGTTCCTACTACTCATCTTTCGTACCACTAAAATGTTGTGCCTTTAAAAGTAGTGGAAAATATTTCCAACAAATGTTATAGGGTCCTGGCATTGTTGGCCACACTACCACATGAAGATCATGGCCTTCATTATACTTTTCCTAAAAAATAAGCAATGGGACTATGTTGGTAGAATGATCATCAATATTTCTTGAGTGTATTTGGCTAGAGAGAGGAATTTGGTTTGGTTGAGCCATTAGGACTTTTGTGAAGAGTGCCACAAGGGCATCAAAGGATTCTTCTCTAGCTAGTTCATTTTTGGCTATAGCCTTCACTTTTTGTCTACTCACATAGCTTTAGAGATATTTGAATACTTATCTCTTTATTGACTCATTTATTTAAAGTCTTCTCAACTTCTTCTTACTCACACTCTCTAAATTTAGTTTTCATGCCAATGGACAAGTGGAAGAAATTGGCTTTGAAGCTTTTGAAATGTGGCCACATTAGGATAGCCATTGTGCCATCATTATGGTAATACCAGCTTTTGAGGGTCTCAATAGTGCAAGTTGCAAAAAAATATGATTTAGAAACTTCTAGTGAGTTGCCAATTGAATGAATAGAAGGTTGTCAATGCACCACACATCCCATGTATCTTGCTATTGGGCATTTACTAGAAGATTCTTACTCTTCTCTTCCTTGTTTTTATGAACTTCTACTAACCACAACTCCTAAAGCTTCTT
This sequence comes from Lygodium microphyllum, assembly GCF_053477565.2. Classification (NCBI taxonomy): domain Eukaryota; kingdom Viridiplantae; phylum Streptophyta; class Polypodiopsida; order Schizaeales; family Lygodiaceae; genus Lygodium; species Lygodium microphyllum. Next base: position 63,997,900 of record NC_141162.1, read on the forward strand.
TACAATCTTCCACTTGATGCTATTTGGCAATTTCTTGATGAATGCCAAATCCACCATTGCCAACCATTCTCCTTACTTCTATTTCTTCACTTTTCTTTCAAATAGCTGGCTACAAAGGTGCAAGTTTGTTTGGGTTCTATTGACAATGGGAACAATCTATCATACAAGACTAGCATCAAGATGGCATTGTGTTTCCTCCATTGGGAAATGAATATTTTGTAGAAAGTTACCTTTGCTATGAATCTCTTCAATTCCTCCTTGGTTGTAGGGCTCATTGTTTTCTGTTGCTTCTTTTTACCAAATAGTATTGTTTCCTTCTTTCTCAGTCCATTAGAGTCCTTCTTGATGGAAAATTTCCTTGGTTGCACACTAAAACATGGAGCTTCCAAGGTAGCACTTAGAAAATGTGGAAAACACTACAAGAAAATTGATATTGTAACACCAACAAGAATTTTCTTAATCTTCTAATAGTACCACACAAGGAAAATAGAAACAAAAGAGAGAGCTTCACATAGCATCATATAATAGTTTTTCCATGGATTTATCTTCAACAAAGCAAATAATCTTCTTCATATTCACAAATCATAAAGCATAGAACACATCCACAAGCCAAGATTGTATGGAAAATAATCTCATAGTACTGCAATGATTGTCTTCAATAGAACATCTATAGTGTTATTCTGTCATAGTCAATCTCTCATAGATGCAATGTATTGATATCAAATATGATTATCTCTCTCACATATTCTCATGCAATGATAAGATAGAATAATGATCCATAATCCAGTCTTTGTTGTGGAGCCAGGAAACAAGAGCATACATGAGCTCATAGAAGCCACAAAAGTACATAGGGGCTCATAGAATTTATAAAAGCATATAGGGGCTCACAAAAGCTACAAAAGGAAAACCAAAAGGCAATAAAACCACATAGAAGCATGCAAGAGCTCATAGAAGCTATAGAAGGCAATAAAACTAGATAATCAATACAAGACCCATATCAACCAATCAAAAACCATCAAAAGAGTCTCAAATCATATTCAAACACATTCATTCGTAATCGTGAAACCTTAAATGGAAGAAAAAGAGTACTCAATTGAGGCAAAGATAAACAAATAAGACACCAACAATTGTTAAATAGGACACATCATAACATTGCAAACCCAATGAAAATCACAATGAGCTATTAAAATATATTTAATCCATCCAAACTCATCTCAACACTCCCTAAATTTTCAATAAAATATTCAAACCCCACATAAACTCCCATCAAATAGGCAATACAACTCCAAAAAACAACAAAAAAGTCAAGAAAAAACAGTTAAAGAATCAATAATATCAAATGTGCAACATGGATGCTTAGATTTGATAAAATATAGCCACCATTAAATATAAAATGTCATGTGTAGAAGCAATTGGTTAGAATATTTGCAATAAGCATTGATTAGAATATCTTTTTTTGAGCCTTATGAGGGCTTATTATTTTAAGCCCTTCCCTTGTGAATTTGATGCACCCTTGATTAAATGCAATTTTCCATAAATCTCACATGTGAATTTAGGACTTTACAAGTCAATCCCTATAGTTGATTAGAAAAACTTGGTAGGTAGCTTCTAGTTAAAGCTTACTTTGGGCTTAACCAACCATGCCCATCTTTTACACAACTAGTCGACCATGATAGCTATAATAAAAAAGTTTTTAAAAATTTATTAAAATAAAACAAAAATTAGGCTTTAATTATAGTCTCCCTACCCTTAACAATCAAATAGGCTAAAGAGTCAAGATGAAGCCCTCGAAATCAACACTGTCTATTAGCAAAGCTCCCTCTCCTTGAAGTTAAATAGCTCTTCTATCAATTGAAGCATAAGATATAGAAGGAAAGACTAACAATCAATGAAGTGGGTCCCCCAAATAAGTCAAACACCACTTGAAGTCCTAAAGAATTGCAACATCCTCCTTTGTTTAAGTAGAGTAGTGCTTGCAATATATAGGCAAGGTTCATTTTTGAATGTTTTAGAGTCCTTCTGGCCTATTATTAACCTATTAGAGAAGCCCAAAGTATTGCAAGCATTTTAATTGAAGTACAAAACAATCCATTTTTAAAAAGGGATATATATATATATATATATATATACACATATACATATATATATATATAACTATTAATCCTATTCTTTAGATTCTTTGAGAGAGGCTAATGATGAGCCTTTCAAGGCTAGGATCCCCTCCCCTTGAGTTTAATAATAGGAAAGCAACACTCATTTTGGGAGGAGGATCATAGAAGTTTGGACCAATCCTCCCATCATAATGATAGTGCTAGTGTGGTTTTCTAGCTATAAAGCTTTTTGTTTGGTTTTCAATTTGGAGATGGCTCCTATTAAACCCTTGAAAATTGAAAATTGTGAATCTCTACCTTTTGTGTAAGAATGGTAAACCCACATGATGGAGTTGGGAAAAAGAGGGAAGGAATTTTCATTACCTTGGAAACAGGGGTTCTCTCAATATGATGAATGGGAGAGAGTCTTCAACCACAAACTAGTGAAAGACAATATTAACAAGTGGACAAAGACAAGCTCCTGGTTGTTAATGTTGATGATGCCTCACATGCATATGACGTTGTGGCTAAAAGTAACCGGTGCACCAATCAAACCAAAACTTTGATACCCATGTTAAAACCTCTCAATACAAGGGATTTGGACAATAGCAACACTAATTAGCGATTTTTTTTTGTCAGTGTTACTATTAGTGCTGCTATTATCGTCATTATTGTTGTTGATGCTAATGATGCCTTGCATGCATGTGACAAGGAAGTTGTGGCTAAAAATATAATGTGCACTAATCAAACCAAAACTTTGATACCAATGTTAAAACCTCTTAGTACAAAGGATTTGAACAATAGTGGCACTACTTAGTGATGTTTTTTTGTTGATGCCACTAGTAGCGCAGCTATTAGTATTGCTGTTGTTGTCATTAAAAGTGTTGTAGCATTGCTATAATAGTGGGAGAAAAACATCAAAATAGTTGCATCATCTTTGCCATGAATTTTTAAAGAGAGAGAGAGAGAGAGAGAGAGAGAGAGAGAGAGAGAGAAGGGGAGATGGATGGAGGAGAAAGAGAGAGCAAGATAGAGAAGGAGAGGGAAAGAGAGAGAGAGAGAGAGAAAGAGAGAGAGGGATATGGAGATAGGGAAAGTGGGAGAGGGACAAAGAGAGAGGGGGGAGCAAGAGATAAAAAGGGAGACGGAGAGAGAAAATTGGGAGTTTTGAAAAATATAGAGGGGGAGAGGGAAAATGAAAGAGAGATGGAGGGGAGATAGAGAGGGAAAGAAGGGAGGGAGAGTGAGTTAAAGAGAGAGAGATGGAAATGGAGAGAAGTAGAAAAAATGGTGCAGATAGGAGAAGTTAGAGGGAGGGAGATAGAGAAAAAACTTAAAAAAGCAAGAAGAATATAAAAATTAAATTTGAATAAAGATGAAAAAATATTACTTTCAATTAAAAAGACAAGTAACTCATTGAAAGTATTCATTTGTTTAAACGTTTATTTTTAATATAGGAGATTAAAAAAAGTTATGTAGATTTTCATGCATATTTTTAATATATGAGAGAGAAAGAGAAGTGGAGAAAGGGAGAGAAAAGATACAAAAAGTAAAAGAGAGGGAGAGAGAAAATAGAGAAGGAGAGAGAAAAATAGAGTGTGTATGTGTGTATAAGAGAGAGAATAGAATGGGAAACAAGAGAGGGAAGCAGTGAAAAAAAGAGACTCATTGAGAGACGCGTCCTATTAAACCCTTGAAAATTGAAAAGTGTGACTCTCTACCTTCTGTGTAAGAATGGTAAACCCACATGATGTTGGGAAAAAGAGGAAAGGAATTTTCACTATCTTGGAAACATGGGTTCTCTCAATATGATGAATGGGAGAGAGTCTTCAACCACAAACTAGTGAAAAACAATATTAACAAGTGGACAAAGACAAGCTCTTGGTTGTTGATGCTGATGATGCCTCACATGCATGTGAGAAAGAAGTTGTGGCTAAAAGTAACCCATGCACCAATCAAACCAAAACTTTGATACCAATGTTAAAACTTCTCACTACAAGAGATTTGGACAATAACGGCACTAATTATAGTGATGTTTTTTTGTCGGTGTTGCTATTAATCATGCTATTACCATTGTTATTGTTGTTGATGTTGATGATGCCTCACATGCATGTGACGAAGAATTTGTGGCAAAAAATTATGCACTAATCAAACCAAAGCTTTGATACCAATGTTAAAACCTCTCACTACAAGGGATTTGGAAAATAGTGGCATTAATTAGTGCTTTTTTTTGTCTCTATCACTATTAGCACGTCTATTACTGCCACTATTGTTGTCATTAAAAGTGAGTTTATTAGCATTGCTATAATGATGACCCCTTATTGTGGGAAAAAAACTTCGAATATATATATATATATATATATATATATATATATATATATATATAGAGAGAGAGAGAGAGAGGTTGAAGAAGAAGAAGAAAAGAGTGAGCGTGAGAGAAAGAGAGTGAGAGTGAGAGAAAGAAAGAGAGGGAGAGGAAGAGGAAGAGAAGAAGAGAGTGAAAGAGAGGGAGAGATTTAAGAGCGGGAGAGAGAAAATGAACAATTTGAAGCGTGCCCCCCCACACACACACACACAGAAGAGTGGGAGAGGGAGAGGGATAGAGAGATGGGGGGAGAGAGAGATAAAAAGGGAGATGGAAAGAGAGAAAATTAGGAGTTTTGAAAAATATAGAGGGGGAAAGGAGGGAGGGAGAGTGCGTTAAAGAGAGAGAGAGAGAGATGGAGATGAAGAGAGGTAGAGAAAATGGTGAAGATAGGAGAAGAGAGAGAGAGATGGGGATAGAGAAGAAAACTTAAAAAAGCAAGAAAAATATTTAAAAATTGAATAAAGATGATAAAATATTACTTTCAATTACAAATGCAAGAAGTAACTCATTGAAATTTCTCATTTGTTTAAAGATTTTTTTAAAATATAAGAGACAAAAAATTGTGTAGATTTTTGTGCATATTTTTAATATATGAGAGAGAAAGAGAAGTGGAGAAAGGGAGAGAGAGTGAAATATAGAAAAAGTAAAAAAGAGGGAGAGAGAAAATAGAGAGACAAGAGAATAGAAATGGAAACAAAAGAGGGAAAGGGAAAAAAAGAGGGACTCATTGAGAGATGGCTTCTATTAAACCCTTGAAAATTGAAAATTGTGAGTCTCTACCTTTTGTGTAACAATGGTAAACCCACATGATGGAGTTGGGAAAATGAGGGAAGGAAATTTCACTATCTTGGAAATAGGGGTTCTCTCAATATGATGAATGGGAGAGAGTCTTCAACCAGAAACTAGTGAAAAACAATATTAACAAGTGGACAAAGACAAGCTCCTAGTTGTTGATGCTGATGATGCCTCACATGCATGTGAGAAAGAAGTTGCGGCTAAAAGTAACCGGTGCACCAATCAAACCAAAACTTTGATATCAATATTAAAACTTCTCACTACAAGGGATTTGGACAATAGTGGCACTATTTAGTGATGTTTTTTTGTCGGTGTTGCTATTAATCCTACTATTACCATCGTTATGCATGTGAGGAAGAAGTTGTGGCTAGAAATATCCTCCACACAAATCAAACCAAAGCTTTGATACCAATATTAAAACTCTCACTACAAGGGATTCAGAAAATAGTTGCATTAATTAACAATGTTTTTTAAATTGATGTCATTATTAATGCAGCTATTAGTTTCCCTATTGTCGTCATTAAAAGTATTGCTATTAGCATTGCTATAATAATGACTCCTTACTATGGAAGAAAAACATCAAAATAGTTGCAGCATCTTTGCCACGACTATTTTGAGAGAGAGAGAGAGAGAGAGAGAGAGAGAGAGAGAGAGAGAGAGAGAGAGATTTAAGAGGAGTAAGAGGAAGCATAAAAAGGAGGAGAAAAAGAACGCAAAGGAGAAGAAAAAGAATGCAAAGGAGAAGAAAAACACCATGAATGAGAGCTTCAAGGGTCCAGGTATGTATATCTTTGAGCCTCCAAGTAAGCTCTTTCTTTCTTCCCTTCAATGTTTCTTTCTCCATTGTGTTTGAGAGAGAGAGAATAAATTCACACACACACGCACGCACACACACATTTGAGCCTCCAAGTAAGCTCTTTCTTTCTTCCCTTCAATGTTTCTTTCTCCATTGTGTTTGAGAGAGAGAGAGAGAGAGAGAGAGAGAGAGAGAGAGAGAGAGAGAGAGAGAGAGAGAGAGAGAGAGAGAGAGAGAGAGTTAGTTAGTTTGCACACACACACGCACACGCACGCGCATGCACACACACACACATGCACACGTGTGCACGCGCGCGCGCGCACACACACACACACACACACACACATGGAGATAGGGAAAGTGGGAGAGGGAGAGGGACAGAGAGACAGAGGGGGGAGAGGGAGATGAAAAGGGAGACAGAGCGAGAAAATGGGGAGTTTTGAAAAATATAGAGGGGGAGAGGGAAAAGGAAAGAGAGAGAAGGGGAGTTGGAGAGGGAAAGGAGGGAGGGCGAGTGAGCTAAAGATAGAGAGATGGAGATGGGGAGAGGTAGAGAAAATTGTAAGAGGAGCTCCATTAGCTCCAATGACAAATGACTCAAAACCAGTTGCCCCTAGGTGTAACACCATTTCTTAGAGTGAAATCAGTCTCAAAGCTATGACCACTAGGGGAAACTTCTCCTTCCAGTGCTATGAGTTCAACTTTGAGTCAAAAGTTAGCTCTGAGAGCAATCTAGAAATCACATCACCACTTAAGACCAAGCTCAGCAAATGGGACCTCTTAATCCATTTGAGGTGCAAGAGACTCAAGGAAGAGATAAGGAAATAGTCCAAGTCCTCAGAAGCTAAACGACCACATGACTTATCCAAATGCTTCAATAAGTATAAGAAGGGAAATTGCATAGTGGTGTTAATAGGAGCCAAACAAGTAGGATAGGTTAGTGAACCCATTGAAGGACCCGCTAAAGTTAAGAAAGTCAACTTGGCAAGGGAAGGGGACAAGCCTTGACCCGTGTACATAGCCGATGACTTAACTGAGTAAGAGGAGGCCAATCTCATTAATCTCTTATGAGAGTATGTAGATGTATTCACTTGGTCCTTAGAAGAGTTGAAAGGAATGGATCTGAGTATTGTGATTCACAACATTCCTATGATCCCCAATACAACACCAGCCAAACAAAGGTCATATGTAATGAATCCAAAGTATACTCATGCTGTGAAGGAGGAAATAGACAAGTTATTGAATGCTGGATTCATTTATGAGATTGAGCACATGGACTGGGTATCACCCATAGTAATTGTCATGAAGAAGAATGGGAAGGTTCGAGTGTGCATGAATTACAAAAAGTTCAATGCAGTAACAAAGAGAGACAATTATCCATTATCGTACATCGAGCACATGCTTGAGAGTGACAAGGAAGGAAGCTTACAATTTCTTGAATGACTTCTTTAGCTATAACCAAGTGCAAGTGCACTCAGATGACAGACATAGAATGACATTTGGAATAGAATGGGATGTGTCTGCCTACATAGTCATGCCATTTGTGCCAACTAATGCACCTGTTACCTTCCAACATCTAATGCTTGCTATTTTCAAGGATATGCTTAGAAACTGGTTGAAAGTATTTGTTGATGATTTGACGTGACTGAGAGCCTCCTGATTATCTTTTATGTACTACATAATAAAAAAGGTGTTGGCAAGGAATCACTTTTGGGTTGCGCTTTTAAGAAATAGACTCACTACAATGTTGACTACAACTCTCAGTGCATCCACCTTGCCATAGGCAATGTTAAGATATCATGGCTTTCAACAAGGGTATCATGGCTTTGCCAAAGCCCACTGCACCATCGGTAGTTAAACCCAATTTCAACCCTAAGGAGGGGGATAGTGAGCCCACATAGACACCCAGTATCAACCCTAAGGATGGGGGTCATGAACCCACATAGACACCCAGTGGGAAATACTTGCAACACTTAGAAGCCCCAACCAAAGTTGCAATGCGAATCACCAAGTGGATTTCCAAACATAAATCACAGCCCACCATGGGCACATTCGCAAGATCTTGTAGCTCTTGTGTCCCATTCACCAGACCTAAAAGAAAAAGCTAGCATTATACGAATAGGCAAAGGACCAAACCACGATGGGTGCCAAAAGTCCTATTGCATGTCCAAGGCTTCTATGATGGCAATACCATGGTGTGGTTACTAAATCCATGAATGGCATACTCCATCGCAACCTCCCAACCAACCTACACGTACCTGTAAGTCAACATGAGGTAAAAACCAAAGCGAGAAAAAAGATGCTTAATCTATGAACACTCAATGGGTCTATCACCCAAAAGTCAAACCCACTACCGATGCCTTGCCCTAGTACCTCCATTGCACCATCCACTACATAAATAGAGAAGGATAACCACATGTCCCCTCTTGAACCACAAGCTTAATCACAGGTGACATATAACTAACACTCCAATGACCACCTCATAATGGAGACAACCATAACTAAGCAATCCAGGTGAGTCAAACCCCAACCACCCAAAGGACTGAAACCATCTTATCAATGCCAATCTATTCTTGAACTAGCATCTGATATAGCCATGAATGCATGAGATGACTTGGTGACATGTATCATATGATTAGACTCAACTTTCATGCTGTTTGCTAGAAGCTACAAATGCTTGGACCTAGGCATGCTTGACAAACAAATAGCAAATGACATACACTCTTTGCCTTGCTCTTGGGAGGAATTTGAATTCATATTCACAAAAAATCCCATGATTGTAGAGGAGTTGATTGCCACTAAAATCTCTCAAGAATAAGCCTTAAATCAAGAGTTAATCACATCCTTCAAGAAACATAGAGTTCCAATGTTACCCGATGAACTTGACGAGTTGAAAAAGGTAGCTAAATCTGAATACAATTTCCTAAAGAAATGGTATACTCTCTGCATCCAATGGGAACAAGAGAGTTGTTAAATCATGACCAATGCAGAGCAAAGACACACCATTAAGACTTCTGAATATGACCCCACTTAAGTGGTCCCAACTTCGTTTAGAGTGTTGGCCATGACACGAAGCAGACCATTAGAAGACAATGTCATGTTGAATCCATACTTAGATAGGATTCTAATAGAAGAAGAACTTCATGTTGCTAGCAGAATGAACTCAAGTGATCTCTTGATTGATATCTTGACCTATATCATACATGTGGGGATTTGCCCATAAGACATGGATGGCCATGTTACATTAGAGTATAACCAAAACCTCTATGATTGGCTCTTGAAACACTAGAGCATCTGAAGAGTGTACCAAATGCCCTTACCCCTTCATTCTCCAATCCTAGGAAGGATTCTCATCATTCCAATAGGGGAGGAAGGTGAAAGGTGAATATGAGTCGAAATATGATTGAGAAGGATATATTGAATTTTCATTTAGTAAATTTTTTTTCATGAATTTCTTTCATGGAATGTATGGATTGATTGATGTGAAAAATTTTCATTCCTTAGCTTATGCACTTCATTATTTGATAGTGTTCCCTTGTAATCACTTCACTTTTTAAGCAAAGAATTGTTCTTCAAAGAGAACTCATTGTGAGCTATTGTCTTATGATAGGAATCCAAATAGTAGGGTTCTCGTTTTTCGAGGAACAAAGGAATAAATATCACTTAACCATGAAGATGTAGGTTTTCAACTAATTACGATATTGGAGTGTACACAACCTAGAAGAACTTGTGGCAATTGAGGATACGGCCAAGAAGATTGCCGAGCAATGCAATCTAGCCAAGTATCTCGAGAAGGTTGGCTAGCAAATAGATCACATGACATGTGCACATAATTTCTCAAATCCTTTGATGCTAGGAAGAATAATGGTACAGTGAGAAAGTCAAACAAGGGGATGTAACCAAGAGTATGGAAGTTGTGCTTAGCCAAGAGTTGGTTGAGAAAGCTCTATAGTTAGTGGACAAGCTAAAAAAGAGGCCAAAGAGAGATGTGTATGGCATGCTAGGGATGAATAAACAACAAGTGTATATGAATAATGGAATCAACCTAGTAGACATCCTCGAGTCCACTATCAGATTGCAAGCTAAGATGGTGCATGCTCTCTTCTCAAGCTAGAGGTACAATGCACTCACGAACAGAATAGGGATACCACTACTCAAAAGTATTTTAGCCAAGGCATTGGATGAAGTAAATCTGAATTCTTATGTCTGAATGAAAATTCAAGAATTAGCTAAGATATTGGCATCAAATCCAAGAGCCACAGGCAGAGAATCCTCAACAGTGACATGAAGGTTGATTCATAAAGGAAAAAACTAGCATCCAAGCCATCAAATATAGGATTTGGAGGAGTGCTAACAACCTTAATACAAGAGGCATTGTGGGAAATGGACATAGAAGAAGAAGGGGAGGAAACATGAGAACAATTGCCAATCCATAAGCATCATTCACCCATTCCAGTGAGCCCTCTCATCTCTTTCTTTACAGGGAACCTTGGGGAAGAAGAAGCTAACAGAGTTCAATAGGAAGAAGCAAAGAAGAGGGATGCTAATCGCCAAACTCAACGATAAGCAACCTTAAGTGAGGCGAGTAGGGGGAGTAAGGCTCAACACCATCCAATCAGAGAGCGAGGTGAAGAATCATGCTAAGGATTCCCATCACGAAGACCAAAACCACTAATGAAGAATGTTGACAAACATGGAGCTTGAACACAATTTAGCTACGGAGGTTTGAACTCGTAAGCAAGAGACATGAAGACTGATGACTAGACACAGACTTTCACTCAAGTGAATTAGGTTCCAAGATAGATTAGCTTGGACTCATAAACACAATCTTGAGTGGATAGAGTTACAGACTCTAAGTACAAGGTACAATAGAATTTTAAAAAAAAGTGAACCAAGTACATGCTTTTATAGCTTTCCAGCTTCTCCACTATCCTCACTGTGCATATGGGATTCATGACATCTCTTCCTAGAGCATACATCATTTGTTACTTCTCAACACCCCCCTCAAATGATGAGTTCCTACACTTGCTGGCTTTTGCCTCCCCTACATGATAACATGGCCCGGGAGACTAGCTCATTAGGGGAGTTTTGAGGTCTCGAAAATGCCTTTTAGGATGTGGAGAGAGAGTGCTCTAGACCAATAAGAGCAAAGCCTCCGTAACGGAACTTCTAATTAAAAAAAAATAAAAAATCATTTTACAAAAATATATAAATATGATAATATTACGAATTTGTATTTTTATTATGTATTTTTAGTCTCTTATATTCGTGATTATGACATATTTTGCATTAATGGCATAGAGTCTCGGCTACTTTTATTTAATGATGTTTCTAGATTAATGATAATGACTGATGTAATCGAAATTCAAATTGGTGAAAAGCATGGCGCTCAGTTTTTTCCCTCCTTTCTTTTATTCCTCTATTGTTTTTCCCTCCGTTATGATAGCCTAGTCCTCTCTCTCTCTCTCTCTCTCTCTCTCTCTCTCTCTCTCTCTCTCTCTCTCTCTCTCTCTCTCTCTCTCTCTCTCTTTGTGTGTGTGTGTGTGTGTGTGTGTGTGCATGTATCGCTCTCTTCTACCATGGATACAGAAATTCGACCTTCAACAAGGCGTCCAAGCTCCCAAATCACATCCATATCAGTGTTTAACTCATTCCAAACTGATGGAAGATGGATTCCTACTATCATTAGCAAAGGTAGTTGGATCACCATGCAACAAGCAAAACGTGGAAAAAGGCAAAGACATGAGAGCTCGTTTATCTCTGCGTGGAAGGGCAGAATCCGAGATTTTAAGCTTGGAGCAAATAAGAATAGTATCAAAGAGGTACTAGTGCAACATGTGTTCATGCATAGAGAGCTGTGTTTGAAACCTGGATCTTCAAAGCTTCCAATGCATAGACCAAATTGTAAGAATTTGATTCTTAAAGTTTTTCCTTTCTTAAATATGGTTTAGGTTTTTCCATTATAATATTTGTTTGTCTTGTAGATGTCTATCCCTCTAATCTTGAGGAATGGCAACCAGTGGAATCTATTATTGATGTTATTGATGTTATACATGGTTCAATTGGAGAAGAAATGTATAGAGGTAGAAAGAAGACAGAGCTTGCAGAGAATGGAATATTCTTTTATGACCATTCTTATGTTATTCCTATGCGGTGTTGCCAATGGGGATCAATAAAACTCCTTCCTTTGCCAGATTTTTCAAGCTTTGAGTGGCCTTTGCCAAGTCCAGCTACTAGTGAGGGCTATAGATGTAAGATATTTTCTAAGATCCAGAAAGCACTAAAATCTAATATCTCAAGTAGGCTAAGCAAAGTTACTTTATTTATGCCTATTAATATATTTATTGATTTCTTCTCTAATATGGAGATAAGAATAACAAAAACCATGCTTTCAGTGAAGAGACTAACATATGATCATATCATACAATTTGTTGATGAAGGATGGGATACAAGGACATAAGGAAAAATTATATGTAAGATAGATCAAGACTCTATAGCTTGTAAATATATGATTGCTACTCAAAATTTTATCCTTAGCTTTTACTATAGTCGATGGCATTTTGTTGGTAGTAGTCTAGTTGCTTTAGACCAGAATCTTAATGACTTCAGCAAGGATCCTATTGTGGATCTTGATATTTGGTTCAACGAGGATATTATTGCAATCTTAAAGATCAGAAAATCATGTACGCTACATCAAGTGAGGATGGATTTACAAAATGAAGACATTGAACTACCATGCTCCTTTGTATTCCAACTTGACAAGAAACGAGTAAGTTTTCACATCATATTATATCTACTTAGATGTATATCAAGATCTCACTTTCTAACTAACAAACATTTGTAATTTATTTTTTGCAGATATCGAAAAGGAGAGAAAATAAAATACACTGCAATGACATTCAAGAAAAGATATCTTTACTATCAATATAAAATACATGTACAAATTTTGTAGCAGATGTCTATCTGCCATCTCTATGAGATATACAAGGGCTGAAGGGCAAATTTCTATATATGAAGGCCTACAAGGCGATATGGCAAAGCTATTTCTTTTTTGGAGAACTATCCTTTCTAGGAGTCCTTTTGCCTTACTTTGATGTCTTGGGTATAGAAGGTGTTGAAGCTATGGATTTGCCTTCCGTGGTTATAGGCACCGCATCTCCTTCATGGTGCAAATCCCCACCAATCTCTGTTGTTGGTTGTATACAATTGACCATCATATACTTCAAGAGCTTTGCTCTGATGTACCAAATATGCTCAGATGTATAGCAATCCTTCGAAAACTGTCACACATTTATAGAAAAAAGAGTTTTAGTTCATTATTGTTCTTACAGTAGACTATATTTTTATCATCAATGGACTATTTGCAATTAATATCTATCTTAAAGTTTAGCATCTTTCATATTACCTTTACATGTTTATCATCATTAAGATAAACAAAGTTAACCATTCTTCTAGCATTTGCAATCACCCTCCAGCCACAAGAATGGCTATCATCCTGATGGGGACACTGCAACCACCAACACAAAGTAAAACTATAAAGAGGACGAATGGTAGTTCATAGAATAAACTCATGTTTCAATTATTTTAATGAATAACTTACCGCAACTTGTCTATATTGCATTGTTGCAAGCAAATCAGATGGCATAGGAGGTCTTTTCTCTAGCTCTTCAATTAATCTTTTGGCACCTCTGTATATAAAATATGTTGAAATTTAGAGTACTTACAAAAAAAAGAATTGAAATATCAAGGAGCCCTTGGATAATATAACTTACAATTTAGCATTTCCATGGCTTCCTTTCATAGAGTTGATTAAAAAGCATTGCTTATCCACAAGGTCTATTGCAATCAAGCTCCAATGAGAACTAAAAGCAATCATATCTCAACAAATTAGTAGGATAAAATCTCAAAAACTCTAATAGAATATTGAATCACTTACTTTTCATTATATGGAATTATAAGCAGCTCCAAAGTATGGAAGTCAATCAAATTGAGCCAGTGCTCAATAAAACTTGCATCAAGCTCATTCCTCATAAAGAATGAGACAGATGGATCAAAAATCTCAATTTTTGGTTGTATATCCAAAGGAAACTCATGCATTATACACCTAGAAAAGGCATAGAAATAGTGAGTATAAACAAGAAAAATCTTATTGCTAAAAAAATATCAAAAAGTATAAGTAATTATGGATGGACATACCTTAGGCCAGCAAGAATAAGAGTGTCATTTACTTCTCTTCTTTTATCCTTAAGAATCTGAACACATCCAGCATCAAAGGAGAGAACCTCAGTTCTTTTGCCTAAGTCACCAGGTAAGAAACAAAACACACTGAATCCTTTTGGATTAGTTGCTTCAAGAAGGGTGGCTAGCTCATTTTCAAAGGACTCTAGTTGCTCTATTTCCCTTTCTTCAACCCTTTGCTTCCTATACTCTCTCCATTTATCTGCTTGTTCCTCTTTAGCCTTCTCCTCTTTTTCATGTTGCCTTGTATCCTTCTCATGGGTGACCCTTGTATCCTTCTCATGGGTGACATCCTCAACCCTGACACCAGAATCATCTTTCTTTCTTCTAGCTGGGGGCACATTAAGGATATTAAATGTCTTCATATCAGTGAGGGGAATTGGCTCAAGGACCTTTGAAAATCTATACCTTAGCCTCCTAAGAATTACCATGTCCTTGTCCATGAGTGTGAGCCTATGAGCATGAGCAGTACAAATGTAGGCATCTTGGAAAAACTCAATTAGAAAATCCTCTGTGGCTTCTTGTATACAATTAAGAGCTGTTCTTGTCCATCTGAAACTATCCAAACTATATCTGTCACAAATTTCCCTGACAAGCCTCTGAAAAGATAACTTTGGAATTGCATTGTCAAGAGCATTTACTGCCTTCCTAATCTCCCTTAGACACCTGACATTTTGAGAAAACCTTCTCCTTGGCTTTGACTTTCTAGAGAGCCTCTGAGGCTTTGAAGACTGATGAATCTTTGATGCTAAATCCCTCGGATCAATCTTCCCTTTTCTTGCTGTTGACTTAGTCCTAGCCATCTGCCAAAAAAACATATGTTACTTCTTCTCCAGCATGTAAAGCAAAACGCGAGTCCCAGACAAGAGTTATCTATGCTGCATGGCGTTTTCTCTTATCAGCTGAATTTTTCTCGAGCTGTCTAGTGAAACGCGAGTGTCAAGCAAGGCGCCTCCTTGCAGCTGCTTCTTTTCGCGTTTCACCAGACTTGTTGTCCATTGTGTCCAGTGAAACGCGAATTTAAGCCAGGAAACCTGCTTGAAGTACCTTATTTTCGCGTTTCACCGGACAGCTCATGAATAGCATAAAAATTGACAATGTGAAACGCGAGTGTCAAGCAAGGCGCCTCCTTGCAGCTGCCTCTTTTCGCGTTTCACCAGACTTGTTGTCCATTGTGTCCAGTGAAATGCGAATTTAAGCCAGGAAACCTGCTTGAAGCACCTTATTTTCGCGTTTCACCGGACAGCTCATGAATAGCATAAAAATTGACAAAACCAAGAAAAAAGAGCTTTGATCCAAGGAAATCTTTTAAGATTACTTAAAATATCCATAGGGAGGAAAGAAACAGGCACCGAGAGCATGGAATGCTCAGATAAGTAATTATTAACAGCAGCATGGATTTCAGATAGCTCATGCAGATCACAGTAAGATTTCCTTAAATATCAACAATATTAAGGAATGCTTTCACTGTGGAAAAAATTCTTTTGTAGTGGTCATGAGCTAATAATAACATAAAGGATTAAGGAAAAATATTAAAACAATGCATTGAATGGAGCTTGTTATTGAAAAGCAAGATGCAGAAACCATACCTTCTTTTCAGCTTGTTCTTCACAATCTCAGCCTAACGATGACAATATGCTTGAAGGTTTGCTTTGTTGGAGAAGTAGTGAAATGCTTGGAGATTGGAAGGAAATGCTTGCAGACTGGAAGGAACACCAAAAACAAAGATGGAGTAGCGATGAAATGCGATGAAAGCTGAAGGCGGTGAATTTGCATGGACTCAACGTTCTTCGCAAAGTGTTAATAACACACGTGTGACGTACTCTCGCTTATCGAAATTTTTTATTTACTTGGAAAAAGGTTATTTAACACACGTGTAACGTATTTTTGGAAAAAGAGAATGCGCACGTCTTCTGAGGAGTTTATTACGCTGTGTTAAGTCAGACACGTGTACATGTATTTTTCCATTATTACTCAAACTTTTTCGTTGGAACTATCACCACATGCTTAACGGTCGATATAAAAGCATTTCAAACCCATTTCTCCGACATTGTCTTCTTCTCTGCCAAAATTTCGTCTCGACTTTCCTTCAAGGTCCTTGCATCCTGTGTGGAGAGCAGTTCAACAATCTTTGATAGGTAACAATTTTTTTTATTACAAGCATTTTAACAAAATAAATTTGATTAATATAGAAAGAATGTTTTATAACACTTAAACAATTAAAGATGTTATGTGCTTTCTATCTTTCAAAAGCAGCAAAGCTTTTCCAAAAATGATTATATCATCAATTTGTGTGTTTCCATAGAATTTATTTATTGTTCATGTTTCCTTTCTTCATTTGCAATTTTTAACAAGTAAAACGCGAGAAAATGTATGTGTTGATAATATTTTGCTTAGTATCGCGTTTCACCAGCCACATTTTAGAATTATTTTTGTCTTCAAGCTAGTGTCCGATGAAACGCGATTCCTTCACAGGCATTTGCCTTTCACACTTTAATTTTCGCGTTTCACTGGTCAACTAAAAAAATTCTCCTGTTTTGATTTTTTTGTCTTGGAAAATCAATGTTGGGGCTTCTTTCCATGATATCATCTTGTTTTATTGGATATTGGTTCTTTTCTGCTTTTTTTTTTCAGGGATAAATATTTTTCTGGTCAAAATGACAAAGAGGAAGCTATCTCTGAAAGGAATGGATGAGGAGGAGATAATTGAGACATCTGATGATAGGCTCTTTGATCTTTTACACATCACTGGAAATTCTTCCAAGTTTTGCTATATCAGGGAAATTTTCAATGTTCCTTTTGATTTGAAGGAGTTACTGGAGGATCTTGATGATAAACTTAAGGAGTACAGATGTTTTTATGATAGACATGTGCAAGGTTTGGAAGTCAATGGATTTGTTCATTATAGTGATGTCATGGGAGCCACCAATACATCCAGGTCAACTTTGCTCGGCAGGTTCAACCTCATTGATGAGGAATTCAGAAAGAAAGAAACATGTTGCCCTTTCCACAGGTACCAACACCAATGCCTTCTAATCCACAAGGACGTTGGATTTATTGTGTATCTTCAGTACATGGAAAATTCTTCTCCAGATATAGACCAACAGAGAAAGCTAGAGGATATTGCAAGTATGGATAAGGAGGTCGAAGAGAAGGAGGAGATGTTCCAAGAAGATGTTGAGAATCAACTTGTCCAAGGTTTTGATGTAGGTTTATTCAAGAGTGACAATATCACAATGGTGGAAGAAAATGAGATTGAGCCAAGTGCACAGGTTAATGAAGAAGGTCCTCTTGCCTGTGTTCCAACATTTCCCACTTATCTTATCAACAAGAAGAGATATGTGTTGCTAAATGATATTCAACATCTTTTTGATCTTAGAGAAGATTATTGCTTAGCAATCCTTGCAGGTTGGGGCAAAAATGACATGAATTTTATAGGTTATGAACAAGAACCACTAGCAAGTCTTGATGTTGAGGGAGAGAATTTCCAAGATAGCTCTATAGCCTTACATACATGTATTAATCAGATCATAGAATACGAAAAGGGGGGGCTACCTACAGAAGAAGAGTTCTTGCAGGTCCAGAAGAAACTTCATATTGATGATGTAGGGTATGAAGAGAGATTGAAGTCTCCATCAGATGAGAAGCCCAAGAGTTCAATAAATCTTTATGATGATAGTCTTCTTGAAGAAGATGAACACCCTAAGGTATGAAATATAATTCGAAGTTACCCATTGAGTTTATGTTAGACTTTATTATGCATTATAGATAAATATCTTATATCTTGTACTGTTGTGGTTTGTTCTATAGATTGAGATTGAAGATCTGGACAACTTTCTTGGAAGGGCCAAGGGCTCTAGGCCAATGAAGCTTGGAAAAAATCAAAGCCTTGGCCATTATATTGGAAACTTAAACAATCAAACAATTGTAATATATCATAGTAGATTCTCAAGCTCTCCAAGTCTACCAATGATGGCTTT
This sequence comes from Lygodium microphyllum, assembly GCF_053477565.2. NCBI lineage: Eukaryota > Viridiplantae > Streptophyta > Polypodiopsida > Schizaeales > Lygodiaceae > Lygodium > Lygodium microphyllum. The sequence goes on from NC_141162.1 coordinate 64,016,167, forward strand.
GAGAGCTATCTCAAAGGTTATTGGATCTCAAGTTTTCAGCAGAGGTTTGGACAAGATCATTTTGGTGGAGAAGGAAGAAGCCATAAGAGTTTTTGGCTTTATGCTTGGATACAGTGGATCTAGAGCTGGATATTTTGGAGTTCTTGGCTCCTATTTGCTCTCTTATGTAGGAGATAGTAAGAATTTGAAGCTTCTTCCAGGCTATCGGAAACAAGAGTTTTTGAAATACAGAGGTCTTATTGAGTGGGATGAAACAAAAGATTCCTCTAGAGGCCCTGTCGAGCTACCTGAAACCAAGGACTCCACTGAAGGCCCTGTTGAGGTGCCTGAAACTAAGGACTCTTCTGTAACACAATCAGACTAGAAGATGCCAAAGATTAAGGGTTTCTTGAAACCCATATTTTCCCAACTCTTTGTTTGGTTTGTAACCATTCTGTAAATCTTTGCTTTGCGCAAGAATTTAAATATCTATCTTTTCTTCTTTGGGTAACAATTTGTATAGTCCTTGCTAAAGATGATGTATTGCTTGATGTGGTTGTATCTTTAAGCTTGAATATATGCCAAATTTGTCGATAGAACCATTGAAAGACCTCTAATAAACTGTTGGCTTTGTGTCTTCCACCTCCATGTCTTGTATGTCTGAAATATTTTGTTCTTGCTTGATAATGTGATTTTTCCATACCTTGGGTTGACCAGATAGATAGAGATCCATATTGTTTAATAAAGTATGGAGCATGGTTGTATAGAATATGCTGCATAGTCAACAAATAAGGAAAGTTATTAAAAAACATTATATGAGTTCGACAATGAAGAAACAAACATATACAAACTTCTTACCATATAGTGAGTAAAGTGTTGATCACCCCAAGCTTCTGTCATCGCCTTTTTGAAAAGGTTCAATTGGTTTTTAAAGTCTTTGAGATCATCGTCATTCCATTCAGTCTTATCACAATAAAAAAACACTTTGTCTAGTGTTTCCCAAACTTTAGCTTTTCTATTTCGAGCTTGTCCATTATCAGTGTGATCCTTAACTGCATTATGTAGGGATTTCCACTGATTAAATTTAATAGTTGAGCCACCATTTCTCGAGTTTATCTTGCCAAGTCTCCCATGAAAGCCTAGAAACCTTCTAGCCTTCACTCCACCAATAGATGGTTTTTTTGGGACACAATTACCATCCTTAGACTTCTGAAGATCTGGTTCAATAACAACATTGCCACCATGCAAACCAATTGCAGAGAGAACTTTTTCAACCTTTGTTATAGCATCTGTTCTAGTTGATAATGGCTTCAACTTCCATGCAAATCCTATATAGAGATGAACAAGCTTTTCGATTATCCTGCAAAGTGCATGAAGTGTACAAATATGGGCATTCGCTAAAGGAATGTCCAAGACTGGTTTAAACTGTGGATCCTTATTGTGCCTAGAGGGAGCTCTATTCCAATTGCTTGAGTTTAACTCTACAGCTGGTGACATGCAGTATAAGCAAGGAGATCTCGAGTTAGCTCCTTTTGATACATTATACATACATTTGAGTGTCTTTAGGTCACCAGCTATGTGCCACTCAATCCTGTAGTTCCCTAATCCTTCAACAAATAGCTCTTCTCCTGCTTGTTGCCTTTGAATAACATTAGGTATTGATGTTTGATGAAAAACCCAATATAGTATATCAAAATTCTCAGTATCTACCTCAAATGCTCCTAGCCACCAGATGCTATATTCAGATTGAACACTAAATGATGTTGAGTGATTGCAATGACTTGACGAAAGTGCTCTATTCATCAAGGTGATAGAGATTCTCTCCAATTTTTTACATTTCAGAATCTCACTTTCATCAAGTTTAATCACAAATCTAGCCACTCCCTGTGCCTCAGCTACTGACAAGTCATAAAATTTGATCATTAAGCATTGTAGGGTGGGCAAGTCAAGGAAAATATTGTTAAACTCATTGAATGTAACCTCCTTTTTCTTGCCCTTGAAGCTAGCCTTGATATGAAAAGGCTCACCTAGAATCTCCATCACTTTGTTATTAACTCTCTGTCTGATAGTCCTAACCACAAATGGTTTCGGAAGTATGCAATTGTGTACCTGTCCTTGCTTCATATTTGATTGTAAAAGTTGGAAAAGTTGCATATAAGCATCTCGACTGATACCAATACTATCCAGTGTCTTCTGTACTAACTCAGAATCCAAAGAATGATCCTTCACAAATGACTCCAAGCATTGTTTCTTTGCCTTTTTAAATTTCTTCTTCTCCAAAATATCCTTTGAAACCACTGAAGGAAGAAGATGATAATAAAACTGAGCTGCTTTTAAAGAATCTCTTTCACTTGCATTTGGTTGTAGAAGAGATCTAAGCAAAATTAACATCACAAATCAATGCAAGTAGTTTAAATAAAGCCATATTTAAGATTTTTCAAGTGAAAAAAAATATACCTTGCTGCTTGGATCCTTTTACCACAGCCTCCTCCTCCTCGTTTGAGATTCTCAATATTTTTAAGAGCTCTTTGTCGATTTCGAAGGCCTAATAAAGTTTGCTTTTGTTGATAAGCTTTGATACGCTTTTCCAATGAATGAATTTTTTGTTGACAATCCTCTAGCTTCTGCAACAACTCTATATTGTGTTTCATCAAAAGATGATTCTCTAGTCCAAGGATATCCTTTTCTGCAACAAGATTAAGTGTATAACCTAAAAATCCATTGTAGCCATCACCAATAAACCTCATTAATGACGAGCTATTATAGAAAGGAGGAGTGCTATTTCTGCTAGGATCTTTGGGATATAGCTTTCCATCTAACCAAAGATCAATATTCTTCTTTCCTTCAAACCTCAGTATATGTTTCATAGACTCTGTAACCATGATAGATTTTGTTCTCTTTCTTATCGGTTCATACTCACTGTCCAACTCAATATGAAGATGATAGAGAGGTCTTTTATGAGAGCTACAGAGATCATTAGATGATTGATCCATAGCTGAGTTACAGAGATCATTGGGTGATTGATCTATAGCTAAGGATATGATTAGAAGCAAGAACGAAAACAAAGAAGAGACTAATAAGGAGAAGAAAAAAAGAAGAGAGAAACGATGGAGAAACGATGGAGGGAGGCAATCGAGTATCCACCAAAATTCAAATTGAATATTACTTTTCACTTTAATGAGGAGAGGTAAGATCTTCATTATGACAACCCTACCAACTTTATGGCGACCTAGATTTCTAGGTTTGATGTGACCACGAGAATATCACGACAATGATTTATTAACGAATTTTGATATTTTAACTTACCAAAATATAAACCTTTTAAAAATTCTATAAAATGATTTTATTTCGTAAATTGTTTTCTCTCTCTAGGATCTCTTACAGGGCATTTTCGAGACCTCAAAACTCCCCTAATGTCATAGGTAGCCTAGTCAAGTTAAAGCTTGAGACTTTACATCTTTGGCAATGATTTTTACAAATCAAATCCACTAAGGGAAACATAGAGATCCACTACGGGGACAAATTCCTTAGAACAATATGTCAGAGTTGTTGATGGTAGCCGAGGCATCTTCTTCTTCTTCTTCATTCATGAATTGACTTTGGTGGTAGTCATTCTGCATCTACTGTGCTCTTTTCTTGTGAAAACATTCATTGACAATATGGCCAGTCTTACCACAATAATGACATGTCATCCAACTTTTGTTGTCGATGTTGAATCCTTGATCTCTTCCTTTGGGTCCAACAGCTCCTTTGGTGTATAAGAGATTTTCCCTAGATGATGGGATACCATCTTTTGCATTTTTGTTTTGCTGTTTGTTCTCTTCATCAAGAAGAGAGTGCTCAATATCTTTAAGTGAGAGACTAGGAACATTACTTAGTGTTGAAACAAGGTTCTCATATGGTTCGTCATCCTCATCAATGTTCTTTTTAAGAGTCGCTAGCTGAGTTTTAAGGCTCTTGAAATCATTAATGTGTATAGTCATAGATGAACTCTCTTTTACATCCAACTTATAAAATTGTATATGCAATTTTACCTTTGAGTTCTTTGTTTCTATACCAAAGATCTTGTCAAGTTCTTCCCATGCTTTCTTTGCATCCCTGATGCTAGAAATATGATGCAATACATCATCAGATAGACCCCAGGCTATAATACATAGAGCTTTGTTGTTCATCTTCTTCCATGCCTTTGTTTTAGGTTGGTCTTCTGCCGCATCTTCCTCTTTAGCATTGTCATTTGCATCATCTTCATCAAAGAGATCCCAGAGGTCTTTCCTCATGAGATGGTACATGATTTTCTCCTTCCAGGTGTGAAAGCCTTCACTATTAACCTTTGCTATTTGTTCTAGTTCAGTCATCTTAGAAGGAGGTCTTACCACGAGAACACTCGGGCAATGTCTGTCTCCTTTTACAATGAGTTTACAGTGAGATTGAGACTTACAACGAATTGGATCAATAAAAAATTCAAATCATTACAAACTCAGAATAGGCTTTTGAAGTAGCTAAAGATGAGTTACTCTTGAGTAAGCCAAAAAACCTCAAGTGCCAAGAAGCACTATTTGAGTATCAATAGATACTAGATCTTGATATTGGGCTTGATGTTGCTAGGTAATTTTTGAGCTTCCTTGGCACTTCCAAATTTGCAGTAGCCTTTAGAGATGATGTCAGAGTGACCAAAATCACTATTAATTATGGCAATGAGAAAGGAACAAGGTTGCCAAGCTTTTTCAAAATTTTGGCTACGGCTTCCTACACAGTACATAGTTAGGGTTTGTGTAATATCTCTCTGTAGAGAAAAATTTTTGTCAAGCTACATTAGATGGGGATAGCTCATATGTAGAGCTATCAAAGCCCTATGGAAGTCGTGGAGATTGTGTCATGTGCTGTGTGCTTAGAGTGTACGAACTGCTGCATGCAAAATTTGCACCATATTTGAGTATTTTCACAATTTCAGGTCCTGTAGGGCACAATGTCGACCTTTGATGCTATGGGGAGAAGCGCCTCAACCTGAAGAACAACTCTCTTGAAGGAAGCAAGAGCTAAGATGGTCTGGTTTGTTCACATTGACTCGTCCAAGATCAATAGGTATGGTAGACAGCCATGGCAATTCAAGATAGAGTGTGTATTGAGTAAAGTAGAATTAAAGATTGAAGGCTTTCTGTGGCTATGAACTAAGCTGAGATTCACGAGAGTTGAAGGAGCAAGGAGAAGAACTAAACTAAGCTCACTATGGCTCTGATACCATGTTGACAAACATGGATCTTGAACATGGTTTAGCTATGGAGGTTTGAACTTGTAAGCAAGAGACATGAAGACCGATGACTAGACATAGACTTTCACTCAAGTGAATTAGGTTCCAAGATAGATTATCTTGGACTCATAAACACAATCTTGAGTGGATAGAGTTATAGACTCAAGTACAAGGTACAATAGTATTTTTTAAAAAAGTGAACCAAGTACATGTTTTTATAGCTTTCCAGCTTCTCCACTATCCTCATTGTGTATATGGGATTTAGGACATCTCTTCCTGGAGCATACATCATTTGTTACTTCTCAACAAAGAAAGTGTAAACTTGTAGAGGATTGAAGAAGAGTCAAGGAGACTTGAAGAGGAACGTAAAAAGAGACAAGAGGAGGAGGAAGAAAGGTTATGATGAGAGAAGAAGAACTAGGTGTTTCCATCAAAATATCAGTAGAACAAACCTCTCGATCCTAAGAACTAGCTCTTATGAGCCCAACACATGAAGATATGCGTAGCACAAGTGCTAACAGAGGAGGCTGAATAGAGACCAGTGGTAGAGGGTAAGGAAAAGGTCTATATGCACTCAATACCATTAGTCATGGCTACTACAACCACCCCAATCTAAGGAGCCATAGAAGTAGTAGCCAATGAAAGTAACATGATGGCATGGGCGCAATACCTACTAGGCAAAGTGCATGAGCTAGCACCAATAGCATTAGAAGGGCCCCAATGGTAGGAGCCAAGAGACCAGTAGCAGGCCGATGCAAAATCCTACCAAGGTCCTAAGCTTCTACATATTGAGGTATCAACCATTTTGGTACCGTTGGTAGTGCACAACATAGAGGAGTATGATGAGCTAGTGAAAGAGCCCCACAGTTAGTGTGAGAGAATGAATGAGGAGAGAAAAGTTGTACTTGCTGAGCTAGAAGCAAAAAGGATGCTTTTGCAGCCTTCCAACTAGAAAAGATAAGGCAAATGACAATATTCACCAGGGAAGTGATGGCGTTGAAAGAGGCCTTGAAGGCAATTAGACAAGGTGACGAGAATTTGCAAGACCTATACAGGAAGAAAGGGAAAGCCACATGGCATTAGAGCAACTATGTGCCTTTAACTCCAAAGAAAATAAATGCCTATAGTTAGGAAAAAAAGAGTTGAAATGGCAAAGGGATGAGTTGAGACAAGAGCTACAAGCCACAAAGATGCAAAGTGATGAAGAGGCTATGAAAAAGACAGCAAAGCTGCATGATCAACTCCAAGTAGCACTCCATGAGCATGGCATCACAAAGGAGCAGGTGGAACACCAAGGCCAAGACAAAGAGAAGATGCACGTGTGACAACACCTTAGAAACATGCAAAATATTGGTTAACAAAATTGTATACAATTAGCACATTACTACCAAATTTTTATATTAATTCTATGTAGATGCAATCATAGTTATTGTCTTTGGAAGATGTGTCCTTGCAATCATGCAAGTCGAAAACTTGGTTCATTAGACGGGAGGCTAGACTTAGAAAAATATATGGTAAAATGTCATAATTTTATAGGATTAGAAAAGATTAGAATTTGGGATATATGCGTGGCCTAGGAGATAATTTTTCCTTCATCCACATAGATAGGACAAATTTGAATGAATCTTTATAAAATCAAAGATGGTTTGGAATATAGTCAGGTAGAACTTTAGCAGTAGCGGAATCGAATAGCATATATTTGTAGGAACCTAGAATTATCATGGGTGATCATGTACGAGTAACATCATCTATGATCCTCTTGCCATATGGCATATGGGATAATACATCTCGAATGAGGAAGCAAGAGAGAGTTGTAGTTGTAGAACATTCATAGACATTTGAAAGAGGGGGGTGTTTATGAGTTTAAATGAGTTTTGTGTTAAGGATTAGAAAAGAGGGCAATTTAAAGAAAAGAAGAAAAGAAATGAAAGTTGCGCAAGGAGGTAGTTGTATGCTGCGGGGAAGGAGAGAGAGCGTGAGATCTTAGGGGGTGCAATCATCCTAGGGAGATGAGGAGAAGAAGGAGAGACCAATGATTAAAAAAATAGAAGAGGATTAAAGACATAAAAAAAAGAGAGAAAATAAATTTACTTATCAATAAGCAAAAAAGAACTTATTGTGATTTGGAGAAGGGGGTGCCTTCTTCGCAATGTGATAGGAGAGAGAGAGAGGGAGAGGGGGCACCTTCTTGGATCCATTCGATTTGCACAAGGGGAGTAGAAGAAGATCCCAAAGAGCCAAGACAAGGCAAAGAAACAATGCTAGACCTGGAAACAATGCTAATCTCTCTTCTTCTCCTCTATTGCTCTCTCTTGGCCTTGATCACCAATATGGAGCTTCAATATACTCAAGAAAATTGAAGTTATAGGCTAGGAGAATAATTTCCCATCTTTCAATCGCCCTACTTTGCTTTTGATTCTGTGGATAGATGGTAAAGTTCTTTAATTACTTCATTCATCATCGCCAAAGAAGCCATGGTTATTTCTATTAAGCTTTTAATTAAAACTTAACCTTTAAAGTCATCATGAGCATTCATATTGCAATAAGTCAATTGACAAGTGGGGAGTCAGGGATGAGGAAAGTGGAGAGCTTGCTATTCGAGATGATCTAGTAGACAATATTTCTTGGCTAGACTACTGGACATGCACTTCCAAAGATGCAATTATGGCCCGTGTATTATCAAGTAAGAGTCTCACTTCGTTTAACAAAAATTAATGATATAACGTAGAAATTTTATCATTTAAATTTTTTATACAATGTCTCAAAGCCTGATTTTCCAATTTGAATGGTTGTTACTATTCATTGATCTCTAATTTAATTTTTAAAAATGTAAAAGTGCTAAAAATACTTAAAAATTACTCTAAAATTATACACACACACACACACACACACACACACACACAGAGTGAGTGAATATTTATTAAATATAATATTTTTGATAATTTCTATACTATTAAAAGTTTGTTAATTTTTTTGAGAATTTTTAAAAATGGTTAAAAGTATTTTAAAATTCAAAAAGTAATTATTTTTTAGCAAAAATAAGAGTTTTCATTGATAGAAAATTATGTTTCCACATAAAAAAAATCATGATATTTCATGGAGAAATTAAAAAAAAATGTTTTTGAGTTTCAGTGAAATTTCTTAAAATTTTAGAGAAAGAAAAAGCAATTTAATGATATGTTCGAAGGAAATACTCACATGAAACATTATGTTTATGAATTTATACAAAATAAGAATATGTGCACTACATTGATCTGTGTCACATGGGGGAAGGGTAAGTGTATGGGTATTCTTGATCAACATTACTATTAGTAAATTTGCTATGACTTATAAAAAATAATCCATAGAGAATAATTACTATCAAAAGATTAAATATAAAAATTCTTAAACAACACTGAAATTCACAGTTGGTTAACTTGATGGCATGAGGGAAAGCTTGACCATCTATGCTGGAATTTTACATGTTATTCATATAAATATTGCTTAGGTGATCAAGAAAGTAAAGAGTGGAGGGCCACTAGAGTAATATATTAATTAAGGGGAGACATTGGGTTTAAAATGAACTGTGTATGTGGACGCGTAAGCATGTGGAAAGAATTTGTTTCATGATTGATGTTTAGTTTAGAGAGAAAATAGAATGACATTTTTATCGATAAATAAGAATGAAGTAATTATTTTAAACATTAAAGAGAAACAACAAATTGCACAATACGCAGAAGTTGTGCACTTTAAAAAGAGGAATTAAAGTTTATGGTTTGTGGAATGTTAGTTGATTTTCTTTGAATGTTTGTTGATTAAATAAATAAAAGTATTTAATTGTATAAAAGGTGGAGAAGAAAACAATTAAAAAGAAATTAAATGGAGATGTACTGATATTGGATTTATACTCTGAAACAAATCTTCCTAAAGTTAAACAAATTTCTTGGATTAACCATCATAAGTATAGCAAGAGAAAATTATGAGGAGTCTCCTTTGAAAGATGGGGGAAACCATAGCTATCCTAGGCTTAGCATTCTAGTACCCAATCTAAAGACCTACCCATGAAGTGATTATTGAAAAGGGAAATAAAAGAATGGAGTATATTTGCTTAGTTCTTAGGCATTGAGTGATATTAGTTGGACTACTACGGAAAAATAGTGTCATAAATATATGGAAGGCTAAACACAGTTATCGAAATTAGTGACAACTATCACTTATCTAGTGTAACAACTCTTAGGAGTTGGCTTGGCAACCTGGTTAAAAGTGGCTTGGTCTTTGGCTAGTCATTTTTGGTGTGTTTGCCGGGAGTCAAGTGTACTTAGACGGGTGGTGAATCTCCCTAAGATATTCGAATCCTAGGCACATTTTTGTGAAGTTAATGAGTGATTATGAAGTTTCTTTCTTAAGAGACTATTTTTTGAATTTTCCCTAGGATTGCCACAAAGGCAAGTGTTAGATTGGGCAAGAGACACAAAATTAGTAGAGGGTGGCAAATATTTTGGTCCACAATTTACGGTAGATATTGGACAATTATCCTCTTGGAGTTGGGGGTATAATGAATGCACACAAACCATTGTTTTCTTAGCGGTACATTTTGGGCTGATAGGAAAAATTGAAATAAATACGATTAGTGTGCCATACCACTTTGATTGGTATTATCACATAGCTTATTGGAAGTTTAGAAGAACGGAACGGAATGATGTATTGCCTTGGATTCGGATATCCAAAGGCTTGAAAATTTCTTTTGATGCAAAAGATGTGAGAGAGGTAGCTAAAAATTTAGGTCTAATTCTTGAGCAGAAGGAGAAACTACCGTATGGAGAAGTAGATCTAGAATTACTGACTATTCTCAAACTATTGAGTGCATATGCAACCACAAAAATCCTAACTTTGGAGCTCTAGAGAAAAATGTATAAGTCACAAGAAGTTTGTAGAGAATGACACTAATGGGTATTAAATTAGTGGTGGATGAGTTTTGAGGAGAGATGGAGACAACAAATTGAAGCTCGAGACCAACATGCAAGGGAATGGGGACTTAGAGTCAGATTTTGGATTTGGCCAATTATTTAGAGAGCTAGTGGAGGCTTTGTGGATAGAGCGAGCAACATATTTTGGATTACGATTCTTATTTACGATTCCTTGCCAAGGAGATTCATTTCAAGACATACTTGATCTAGGGTTGAGATCTCTATTGAGGGAGTTTAAGGAAATTGTGTGGGTTGAATCTACTCAAGATTGTGGGCTAAGGACGTTATTTAAAGAAACAATGGCTTGTAGTCTCGTAAGGCTAGTTGATTTTACCCAATTTGGGGGATTATGGGACAAAGATCTCGATACACACTTGCAATGGTTCGAGATGACTTGCGTAGCAAATGAGATAGTCGATGATGATCAAAAGTTACATATTTTTTCAGTGACACTAAAAGATGAAGCAACTGGATGGTATGGTAACCTCAATGCTCAAAATAAAGGGACCTATGCTACTTTATCAAGAGCATTCTTAGAAAAATTTTGATGGCAAGGTTTCGAAGATCGGTTAGCTCTTCAATTGGACTATTTATCCCAAGGGGTAGTCGAAAGTGTCGAGCATTACATTTAGGATATGGAAACAATTATCCAAAAGATGAATCCAACCCCTGATGAGCCTATGCAAAAGCATAAATTTTTCGACAAGCTTAATCCCGAAGTCCATCAACATGTTACCCTACAAAGGCCAACTACTCTAGAGGATGCTAAAACACATGCTAGATGGTGGGAAGAAGTACAACTCACCCAACAACAACAGAAGGATCTATTCAAAGAACCTCGAATGGAATACCCCGCTAGTACTTCAAGTAGGATGCCTAAGAACGTGTCTTATGTGACCGTTCCCCTAAATTTAGCTATAATTGCAAGTTCCAATGTATCAAGTGTACCTTTAAATCCATACACTTCAATCCCAACCTATATGATGCAAACATGAATGCTTATGCCTGAGAATCAATCTACTTTAGATGAATCTAAAGTAGCAAACAATACTACAAAGTACTTAGGAAAATTAGAAGATGAAATAATGTGTGCAGTCTAAGCACCCTTAAAAGAAATTTATTCAATAACAACACAAGCTACTAATGGACAAATGCCTTCAAGTAGCTTGACCTCAAACCCAGCTAGATCAAATATCTAGTGTGTTGAGTGTAATGGTTATGGCCATGTGGCTATTGAATGCACAATGCCTTCATGATTAATGCTCGATTATCCTCCATTTTGTACCTTTTGTCTTAAAACAAGGCATTTAGACACAAATCATTGGCACAAGAGCGGCCAACAACAGCAGCAACAAGATCGTGCGATGCAAATAAATTACAATTACATAGATTGCAACAATACTACTTACGAGATTGGGCTACCCAATCAACATTTCACGCTCTGTGGATTGCCTACCCAAGGCAGACCTCCAATGCCACGAAACAATTACAATAGTGATGGAAACTGAGGAAGAAATTCTCATTTCACGAGAAACAATGGTAATTTTTGTAATTGGATGGGAAAAAGTGGAGACCAAAGGCCTAGAGGACCAATTTTTTGTTATTGATGCCAACAAGAAGGTTATATAGCTACCTACTATCCAAACACTCATAAAAATCAAGACTATACCCCCGTTTGTAGGAGGTGTAGTGGAGAAGGACATTATGAAGAAAATTTTCCTAAGCAGGAGAACAACAAAACTAATGATAAAGATAAAGAAGCCTCTAATGAACCTTCAACATCCACTGCAAATTTAGTTGAAGTAGAAACAACAAGGCAAGAGATTGGGGTTATGTCTAAATTCATACCCGAGGGTGACCTTTAAGGTGGCTGACCCCATGATTCGTGTTGTTACTAGAGCACAAAGGAAACAACAAAAGGAGTATGGTCTAGAGGAAGAGAGTCCACAATCAAAAGGAGTTGTGAAATGATAAATCTAAGGACATAGATCTTAACATAGGGCTTCTTGAGTCTGATTCTCCTCAACACTCTTCTGATCATCTATTATTACCCGTGCTCCCCTGGAAAATCCTAAGATTCAGGTAGGGGTAGTTCCTTTTCGTGAAAGACTCGTACCTCCAAAAGAAGAGAGCAAAGAGCAAGCGAAAACAATGAATAAGGCCTATGACCTTTGGACAGAATTGGAGGAAATAAAATTCACAATTAACTTGAGGCAGCTGCTTGAAATAGCCCCTATATGTCGAAGGTAACTTTATCATAAGCTAGTTTGACATAGGAGGAAAAGGATCGAGACTAATGTTTCTAAAGTAATTACAAATGTATCCAAAAGGAGAACCATGAAGGAAGTAAAAATTGTAGATCTATTTGTGGATCTAGGAGCACCAATTATAGACACTACCATCAATGGACATTTGTTGAATTAAGTACAATTGGATTGTGGTTCAACAGTCAATTTAATGATAGACCAAACAATGCAAGAATCAAGGTTCAAGAATCTAGAACCTACCCATATAGTTTTACGTGTGGTTGATCAAAGGAAAGTGACTCCTTTGAGGTTACTTTGCAATGTGAAATCTATAATTACTGGACTACAATTTCATGTGAATTACCTAGTAGTTCGCTCAGTGTCAAATATCTCTTCTTATTTTGTGTTGATGGGTCGACCTTGGTTATACCAAGCAAGGTGCACTCAGGATTGGTATAAAGGTTCAAGTGTGATTGGTCCTCAAAATGATAGGGTCAATATACAAGTTATCACAAAAGGATTTTTGAGGGAGTCAAGAGACGAAGTAGTTAGTGAGATGGATGAAAAATCCAATAGTGAATTCTATGATTCAGAAGTAGAGAGGACCAATAATGAAGGGCCTTAGGCCTGGTTTTTAAAGCACAACGACCAGTAAGAGCAAAAAAAGTAGAGGTAAATATTGTGCATCAGCCAAACAAAACAGAACAACTGGGTATTGGCAAATATGTTGTTAATTTTTCATCAAATAATGACTTTGATAGCGATATTACTCATCACTAGTTGTCCACCTCAGAAGATACAACCCTAAATAGTTTAATGGTTTTAGTAAAGGAGGATAAATATCATGAGGATGTAATCCATGAATTCATTGATTTGAATGATTCATTCTTCAAAATATGTTTCGGATTTCGTAAAGATGAGGAAGAAGGTAACCTTGGGGATGCATTTTTTGCATATAACAAATTAGAAATTTTTTCACTAATGACTTAGAAGAGGAGGAGGAGAATGAGGCAAGAATATCAGACTTAGACAAAATTTCAATAAGCTCCTCAATAACGATGGAGGAAGTCGTTACTATTGAGAATGATCATGATGAACTTGAGGAGAGTTTAGTTACAATAGTTCCTTATGAGGTAGATCTTCTGCCTTTTGTTTTCAAACAACTTCTAGTTGTAGCTAAAAGATTTTACTATCACCAGCTCTAGAAAAGAAAGAAAGAGAGAGAAGAATCAGGGATAGTTGCAAACCTTTACAACAACCGATATTACATGATGACAGAGATGACCCATTTGTGACTTGAAATAGATTTGCGTAGAATTTTAATGAATGCCATGGTAATTATGATAGGATAATTATAGAATTAAATGAGGCTTTAAAAATAGAATGTGAGGCAGCAGTGATAGCTACGAATGAAGCAATGAAGAAAATTACTGAGTTACGAAAAGAAAAGTCAGAATTCCAATTTAGGGAGAGGCGATATCTAGAAGAATTTTCACTTCTAGATATGTATTTAGAAGACAAGAATCTAAATTAAATAATGATGTGCAACAAATGGAACAAATATCACCTATTTCTAAGAAATGCTTAGTTGAAGGTGAGTAAACAAATGAATTTTATAAAATAAGTAAATCTTTGTCTAGTTTTGGAATTGGATTGCAAGGGAAAATTTCTACCACTGCTCCTTGGCTATATTAATCCCTTAAGCTATATTACTCCTTGGCTATATTACTCCCTTAAGCACTCTATAAGCAATAGGCAAAAGCCATATCATTATTCTAAAGGGTAGCTAGGGGGATATCATAGAGGGCAATTGAAATCATGCAAAGCTTGCCTGCCAAGTATATGTGATGTAGTGTTACCTCATCCCAAACAAAGAGTACTTATGGATTTTATTTTTTATGGGGATGGAATGAAACCACATCTTAGAGGGTTTGAACCTCTGGCACCCAATGACTTTCTAGAGCTAAAATTGGTTATACACTATTTAGGGTGTCAGATTCAAGGTGAGAAAGATGAAGATTTACAATCATTAATCCTTAAGATTAGAAGTACTCAATGGTCTTGGGATTTTAATGACCAAGAATATTTGGAAAAGGAAAATAGCATTTTATGTCATTATCTTGAACATTACATGCTCAATTTCCAAGTGATTAAGAGCAAATTTCTCAGATAATAGGTTCCATAAATACCACATTCATGGTAAAGTATAATAGAAATTTGAAGCCTATTTTGCATGGCTTGAGCAAATACGAGGAAGTTATATTGATAAGCTATTATCTAATATATTGGATGTCTATACGATATAAATGGTTGATTATATTTGAGATAATTTGGCTATTGTCCCTTATAGGGCCTTATCATTAAAGTCTTCTACAAAACAACCTTTTGCATTGAATCAGACCTGCAACCCCTGCTCTACCATTTGGCCAACAGACACTAGATTCTTTGTAATTGATGGCACATGTAATACATCTGTCAGACTCTTTGTCTGGTCATCATACAAGGACAAGGGAACCTTTCCAATGTGTGAAATTGGGTGGCATGAATCATCATCCATCTGCACATAACCTGGATTTTGTAAGTCCTGCATCTCTCCAAACCATTCAACATGACTGGTCATATGATTAGATGCACTTGAATCGACATACCATACATCATCATGTGTCCCCTTTCCTATAACTGCATTCATCATATACTGCATAACAAACATATGCTCATTTTTGTCTTCATTCTGTCATGAAGATGATGCATAGTTTTCTTGTTACAATTTACCACTGCGAATATAATCCTTCTTAGCATAACAATTTGCTACAATATGATCTATTTTTCCACAATAATGGCAAACAGTAGTAGAATTTCCAGAACCTCTATTCTGCCATCCACCTCTTCCTCTAGAGCTCCCCCTGCCTCTAAAGTTTCCTTTGCTGATTGAACTTGTTTTGCTGGTTATTGCCACCACGGCCCATACCATGGCCTCTGAAGAGGATCTACCATGTCCCCTTCTTGAACTTGAGTGAAAAGCTTGAACCTGTTCACAATTTTTTTCAGATGAGTCACTCTGCATATTGATCTCTTCGGTAATCATGAGAGAGATCAACTCATTAAAATCTAGAAATGGCTTCCGTATGTATACTGAAGTAACAAATGATTTCCATGCCTTCTCATTGTTAAGGCTACTCAAAATGGATGAAACCAAATCATCATCATCAAGCATTGCATCAATCGCTGCTAAAGCATCTGCAATGCTCCTCACCTTCAACACATACTCATTGACATACATTTTCCCTTTCTTCAAGGCATTCAACTCTTGCTTGAGTTGAATCTTTCGTGCCTTTGTATTTACTGAAAACATGTTCTCAAAAATTATCCAAGCTGCATGTGAAGTTTCTGCATTCCTGATATGTCCCAACATCGTATTATCAATGACTGTAGATAACCAGTATATCACCTTTTTGTCTTTCGCATTCCATTCTTTCCATGCTTTTAATTCATCTGCAGTCAGAGGTAGCTTTGGCTCCTTTTCTTCACCTGAAACAAACTCATAAAGGCCCTTTACAATGAGGAAGTTCATCACACGAAACTTCCATGAAGGGTAGTTGTTCTTCTCGAGCTTCTCAAGAATGGGATTTCCACTGTTCTCTACCATTATCACAAACAAGGATACAACACAGCAAGCTAGTCTTTTGTAATCTTTCACAACACGTGTACAGCAATACACAAAGTAACATTTTTCACTAATTGCTCAATAGTACATGTAATTTGCAACCTGTTTGCAGATTAACCTTATGTTTGCTTCTTGCAAACATCTAAAAAATTACAGATTCAAAATTTGTAACGTGTGTACCCACTTTCGATCAATACTGTTGAAATCACAGTGTACCCTGAAACTATTGTCCACAACCTTGCGGGTCTAAAATGGGGCTTGAAATGGCCTCAGATACCCAAAATAACTCCACACCAAATCTCACAGCAATCTCACAGCAATCTGAGATTTTTGCTCTACCCTGCTTCCGATGCCTCCACAAGCACTATCTAAGAGAGAGAGTGGAAGAATGGGAGAGCTTCTTACCTGTTGCTTGCTTGCTCGAACCTTGCTTCTTCTCCTTCACTTCAACCCTCAAAATCGGCCTCTCTCAGTGGCGCGGTTTTGATACCATGTCAAGAATCGCATGGTGGGGGACTTTGCTTGAGCTGCTGCGCCAAACACACACTGTATACACAAGAGGAAGCTCACTTAAGAACACAAGAAGAGAGATGAAAGCCAAAACGTTTTCTTGCAGATTTTTTCTTCTTCTTCCACTCACTATACAATGTACACAGAGTATAGATAAGATACAACATAAAGGAAAGTGGCCTTCTAAGTCAAACAGTGCATAATCGACTACACTAATCGACTGGCGCTATATCTTTGCCTGCTGTAGGTAGGTGTAACAATCTAAATATAATAAGTGACAAGTCAGTGGCCATGTGAGTGTCATAATGACCACCAACGTGCTAAGTGTAGACGTGCAGACGCATCTAGCCAGGCGATCCATCATCAATGTCCGCACGTGTTGAGCTTGCCATCTCAACAATACTGAGGACATTTTATGGCTAATCATATGAGTTTCAATCAGAACTTTAATCACCTTATTAAGAAAATGGAATCCCTAATCTGATACAAGTTCCATTGGGCAGCCAAATGTGGTCATTATGTTATTGTATAGGAAATAGACCACACTCCTTACCTTATTATCCTTTAATGCAACAGCTTCTACCCATTTGGTACAATACTCTGTAGTAACCAGAATATATTTGTTTCCTGAAAGTTTTGCTACTGGCTTGAATGGACCCATAAAATCCATTTCCACTTCTCAAAAGGACCCAATGGAAAAACTAGATGCTGCCTCATTCTGTCATGATTCCTTGGATATCCATCCCTTTGACATTTATCACAGGCCTTAGCATACTAATGTGAATCTTTGATTACTGTTGACCACCATAAGCCACTCAGAAAATTTTTTCTACTGGTTATGTCACCTGAAAAGTGGCCTCCAAAACTTCCTGTATGAGCTTCAGTTAACATTGTTGCCTGCTAATTGTCAGGAACACATCTCTTGTTAATCTAATCCACTCCTCTCTTGTACAAATATCCTCCAATTACTGAATAGGTTGCACTTTTTAGTACCAACTTTCTCCTATTGTCTTTGGTCATTCCCTCACGGAATACCCCTTCAGTAAGGTAATTAAGCATCTGTTCATACCAATCATCTGAGTTGGTTGCTTGAATCATATGCATCAGGTAATTCATTTGTTATCCCTTTAGGAGGTTCTCATGACTCCAATCTACTTAAATAATCAACAAAGTGTTCTCTTCTAGGTCTATGCACAATGGAATAACCAAATTCCTGTAATAAAAGAATCCATCTAGCCAATCTTCCTGTTGGTTGTGGTTTGTTGACCAAATAGATCAATGCCTAATGATCCACATGAATTATGATTGAATTTCCCAACAAACAATGTCTAAAATTTTTTAGTGCAAAGACCCAAGCACTCCCTTTCAATAACAAAATAATTTCTTTCTGCTCTTTTCATGACCTTGCTTACATAATATACTGGTCTAAACCAGCCTTTTTGTTTTTCTTGCATTAACATAGCTCCCACTGCAATATTAGAGGCATCTCCAAACACATGGAATGGTAAACTTCAATCAAGAGGATGCATTATTGGTGCTACTTGTAACATCTTCTTCAGTAATTCGAATGCTTTTTCCTGTCCTTCTGTCCAGACATACTTCACATCCTTCTTGGTCAACTTGGTCAATGGAACACAGACATGAGACAAATATTTCAGAAATTTGTTATGCCACTTGATTTGCCCAAGAAATCTACTCAATTCCTTCAAATTAGCTGGTGCTTTAGCTTTCTGAATAGCTGCCACTTTCCTAGGATCAACCTGCATTCCTTCTTTTGAAATGATATGCCCCAGTAAAATCCCTCTTTTAATAGCAAAAGCACATTTGATGACTGTATTAAGACTCAACCTAGCTATTTTGCATCTTTCAAAGGATAATCTGAGTTGATTAAGGTGATCCACAACCTTCCTAAACACACTAAAGTCATCTAGAAAGACTCTCATGAATGTTAAGTATGGAGCGAAGACTTCCTGTACCCATTTTTGAAATGTAGGCGGAGCATTTTTCAAGCCAAATACCATTACATTATTGCCATATACTCCCCACTCTGTAACAAAAGAAGTCTTCTCTTTGTCTTCTTCTGCCACATCAATATCTAATTGTAACCAGTGAATCCATCCAAGAAATTGGACATTTGATGACCTGCAAAACTGCATCCAATAGAGTGTCTTGAAATGGTAATGGGAAAGGATAAGTTATAGTGGCTGCATTTAGTTTCCTGTAGTCAACACAGATTCTGAGTTTTTCATTCTTCTTTGGCACCACCACTATAGGTGATAACCATGTCACCTTCTCCAAAGGATAAATAAATCCCACTTTTCGAAGTTTATCCAACTCCTCCTGAACAACCTTTGCATAATTTGGATTTATCCTGTATCTATGTGAAATAACAGGGATTGCATCTTTTTTGAGGCTGATCCTGTGCATACAAAACCTATGATCACTCCCTTCATATCAATATAAGTCCATGAAAAAATATCTTTAAATTCCTGTAATAGTTGACGTAGATCTGTTTTGAACTAGTCTTCCACATGAACACTAACTTTGACCAGCCTTTTCAACCTGAATGATCTACTGAATATGCATCTTTTCTTCCTATTCAGACAACTTCCTGTTTATGTCTTCCTCTTCTGTAGGATCTTCCTGTTTACTCGCATTTTGTTGTTGGGAGGTTACATATTCCTTCTGCTCCTTGAACTGTTCCAGAATTCTGACAAGATCTATATCAAAAATAGGTACAACTGATTCATTAAATTTAAGGAAAGAATCTTCATCATCATTATCAACTTCCTTCACCATGTTAATACCCTTTGCATACAAGGCTCTGGCTTCTCTGGGCAAGGTTGCACTAGGTACCGTATTCATGTAAACTTTCTTCTTTCCCTTCTTGATTGTAATTTTAGTAGCTCCCTAATCTTGTGTTGTTTGAACTAAGGCCTTCCCAACAAAAGTGGATAAGGGCTGTATCCTTCATCCATTTTCATAACCACAAAATTCACTGGAAAGGTAAGTCTTGAAACAGTAAGCTGCTAATTTCTAAGAATTCCTAAAGGTTGAATCCTCCTCTAATCTGCCATCTTCAGTTGAAAAGGAGCTTCTTCTAACTCATGCAACTTCCATCTCGCATATAGGAATTAAGGTAGAATATTCACGCTTGAACCTCCATCCACTAATACTCCTTGAATCTCGTATTCCTGAAAATTAAAAGTGATTTTGGGTACTTTGTAATCCACATCTTAAGCTTCAATCTGACAAGCTTCAGGTTCATCCACCTGTTCTTCTTCCTCACTCAGATTTCTAAGTACCTATCTTTTGAACTCATGGACCAAACTTAAAATTTGATCCATTGTAACCGTGGTATTCCTTAAGACTTCAGCTGTCAACTGTGCCTCCCTTATCTCTTGATGCTAGATCTCTTCCTGAATACTTAATTGTATATCAGGTATTTGTGGCTATAATTTTTGTTTACCATAGTCAGTTCTTTGACTCTTTTGAATTTCCTTCAAAGACCCCTATCTGGCCTACCTTTGATTCTTCCAATACTGAGGGTGTTTCATCTCCTTATGGGATATAACAGGATCACCCACATACTTTCCACCTGATCTTGTAATAACTAGAATTGATGCTGATTTTTCATGAATCTTCTCCACCTGTATGCAATTTGAACAATCACAGTAGACATGCAACACATTAAGATAGTCCCCTTGTTGTTTCTGCAACATAGATTCATTAACTTGCTTGGCTTCCTCCATAATAACTAAATTAGCCTGTGGTGGCCTATTTTGTTGTGCATGTGCAAGTGGTTTCTGATTGTTATATTTGATAATAGGAATACCTCTCTTCTCTCTGTGTTTACAACACAATGAGCAATTAGGACCTTGCATGTGATTCATTTCTCCACTGTAAGTGCATGGGTCATCATTCAGATTACCATTTCCTTGAGGATTAGGTGGTCCCTAGATATTTCTCCCTTGAAATCTTCTACGTGGACCTTCCATTGCTCTATTTGTGTCTGGTTCTATTGCATTTGCAGTTGGTGCATTTGCCCTTGGCACTTGTTGTCTTGGGTTTTCCCTATTGTTAGGATTATACCAACAAGTAGCATCTGTGTGCCCATGCTTCTGGCATGTGTTACAATATGGTTTGTCCTTCTGAGATGTTGAAATTCCCATACTCTTCAGAGTTGCAATAATTTGTTTATTTAGGTTATGAGACTTGCTCTTTGTCTTTCCCTTTCCATTTTTGTCATTCTTTCCCCTAGCTTTACTTCTCTGCTTCTCTTTCCTTTTCTTCTTGCTGCTTCTGGATTTCCTTTTCTCATCTTTTGAATCATCAAAATCTGAATCTGAACTGTCATCTTCTGAATCAGACTTAGACTCAGAATCTGAATCACTGCTATACTTCTTCTTTTGTTTGATGGTTCCCAACCTTTTCTCTACTCTTTTGACAGCTGCTACCAACTGACTAAATCCTCCTATCCCTCCAGGAATATCTGTACAGGGGCGACTATAGTTCTCAGGGATTCTTGCAATCCATTACAGAAATATTCCCCCAGCATCTCATTGGTTGGCCTTTCATTGGGTGCAAGTCTTCCATTCAAATATAAAAATTGTTGTGCATAATCCTCCACAAGAAGTCTCTTTTGCTTCATTGTTTTAAGCTTCTTCAACATATCAGTGGGTGTTTTCCACCTTCTAAATCTTGCCAAAAATGCTGTTTGTAATGCTTGTGTATAAGCAAAATGGGATGCACCATATAGTGTAAACTAGCTCATAGCCTTACCCTCCAATGTGGCAGCAAATTGCTGCTTTTTCACATCATCTCCATAGAATACTCCTAGTCCACTTGCTTCCCATTTTGTGCTGAATTGAGCTACATGAGCATTACGGTCTTCCTTTTTGGACTCACCCTTGAAGTTCGCAAATTTGACTTTGAGATTTGCTAGATTAGGGGGTTGTGCCATTGAGCGTGGATGTTGTGTTGCTGAAACCTTTCTTCTTATTGGTGTTTTAGGAAATGGTTGAAACCTTAGTTTTCTCCTTGCGTGTCTTTGTATTTGTGACCATGGTAATAGTCCCACAAATTTGTTTCTGATTCTCTCCTCCTCACATGGTGTAATTTGTAATTGTTGATTAGTAACAACATCTTCTGTTGTATGACTAGGACCTACTTCTTTAGTTTGTAATTCTTGATCACTTAGATACTCTAAATCCAGGATATCCACCTGACTGCCACTACTAGACCTCTGATGTTATTTCTTCTTCTGTTTCTCTTCCTATTCTAATTTTGCATGTACCCTGGTATAATAGGTTCCAAAGCCTTCACCCCTGTATTTTTCTGCTGACATATACCATAAATATGTTTTTTCATCAGTTCAATCTACTGCTGACCTCTAGGTGCACAATGTTCATAGTGATGATTGGCACAACCAGGCCGATTTCTCCGTCTTCCCCTGACCAATTTAGGTGTATAACTCAGCCCATATGGTTAACAAAATTGCTAAATATACTGATCATGCCAAATTCTCCTGAACACACTGCCCGTATACTTCAATCCAAAAGGAGCAACATGTTTTGTCTGTTCTTTTTACACTACCTCCCTGATCTTTCCAATAATGTCCAAAGGTAAATTAGGAAATTGTGTATTCAAAAATACCTGACTATATGCCTCAAAATCCTCCTCTTCTATTGTCCATTCTGAAACTCCTATAATAGAGCCTGTGCAAAGGTCTCCCATTCCTCCTCTTCAGTAGTCCAATTCTGAAACTCCTCAAGCCATGAATCCATTTCTGACTGCATCCTTTAACTCATGAATCTTCTGCACCTGTTCCATTCTGAACCATCCAACCTGATGCCCAAAGACTACTTTGCAGGATCGATAAGGACCTAAAAGATTCCCCTACTTTTACCCAAAGCAAATAGTTTCCCCTATAATAAGCATATCCAATTTGTTTTCAACCCTGAATAATCTATCTATTCTGAACATTAATTATGAATCATTCCTTCCATCAACATGCTCATTTCCGACCACATAGATTCCATTTCATAATTCAGATAATCAATTATACGAAATAGATAATAGTTTTGAATACAGAGAGAAACACAGGCAGAAAAATCTATTCTGTTCCTTCATAATCACAACATCATTTATAGGCTTATCTGTTCTCTTGACTTGAACAGACACAATCAGAATTCACGACTCCTCCTTCTAACTTTCCAAAAAGACTCATAGTCTACTCATAACTTTTCTCATCTGATCAAGACAAATTTAAAATACCCTTATAAAACTAAATAAGGAACTCCTAGGTTATGCCTTAATCATGCCTTTAACAGCCTAATATGGTCAAGCCTCGAAAAATAGCCTCTTTGTTTATTGAAGAGCTCAAAGTGGAAGTAGTTAAAGTAGAAAAGGTAGAAAGAAATCTATGAGCTCAATTCGAATCCCAAGATCAAGAGAGGAACCTAGCACAAAACCCATATGTCAACATCAAAGCTGAGATTATTAAGCTTCTTGATGTGGGATTTATATATCCTATTGCATATAGTGAATGGGTATCTCCTATTGTGGTAGTACCAAAGAAGAATAGCAAGAAAATCCACATTTGTGTTTATTATAGAAAGCTTAATAGTAAAACACACAAAGATCATTTTCCGTTGTCATTTACAAATCAAGTATTGGATAAGGCTGCAAGCCATGAGCTATATTCTTTTATGGATGAGCTTAGTGTTACAATCAAGTGTTAATTCATCCTGAAGATCAATCTAAAACCAATTTCACTATGGAATGGGGTACATTTTCTTATAAAGTGATGCCTTTTGGCTTGTGTAATGCACCCGCAATGTTCCAAAGGGTTATGATTGCACCTTACCAAGACTTTCTTCGACAGTGGATGGAAGTTTTTCTAGATAACTTTTGTGTCAATGGGACATCACAAGAAATTCCTAATTAATTAGCACAAGTATTTGAATGTAATGATGAGGTAGATATATCATTAAATCCTGATAAATGTGTTTTTGGAGTTCCAAAAGGAACATTGTTGGGACATATAGTTTCCAAGGAAGGGATTACTATGGATCTGCAGCTAAAGTTGCTAAGATTTTTGCACTTCCTCCACCAACAACTCTTAAAAAACTTCAAAGTTTTTTGGGACACCTAATTATTATTGACGATTCATTTTCAATTTTGCAAAGGTGGCATCACCCTTAACTAATTTTATATGAAAGTATACTTCTTTTAATTGGGTTGTTGCTTGTCAAGAAGCATTTGAATTTCTTAAGCAAAAATTAATTGAAGGACTAGTACTGGCGCCCCTAGATTGGACGAAGGAATTCCATATCCATGCAGATGCATCTATGTATGATGTGGGAACTGTTGATGACAATAAGGTGGATCATCCAATTTATTATGCAAGCTGTAACCTAAGTGATGCAGAAAGAAATTATACTACCAGTGAGCAACAATGCTTATCAATCGTTTTTGTGGTGGAGAAATTTTGTAATTATTTATTAGGCAATAATTTTATTATTTATGTTGATCATGAAGCATTAAAGTACTTGCTTAATAGCACAGAACTTTTGGGGCATATAATTCGTTGAATCTTATTATTTCAGGAGTTTGATTTTAAAATAGCTACTTGTCTTGGTAGAGCTCATGTTCTAGTAGACCATCTAAAAAAAAACTTTTAAAAAAACTGAAAGAAACACAAACATTTCATTCTATATGAGAGTCCACCCACATGGGATGGGACATTAGCACTAGGAAGTGATTTCAAGGTATGGTGTATGTGTGTGTGTGTGCATGACTGGTGAATTTCAATGTATGTAGTGACTACTTAGGAATCCAATAGAGTTAACTCTCTTAACTTTATCGCTTTCTTAGCGATGTAGGGTAGCTCCATGAATTTTGATTAGGGATAGCGTGGATGAGAGATGTTGAGCTAGTGGGTATCTTTGTCTTTTCATTTGCCTGGGCAAGGTGACTAATATTATGTGCTAGATTAGATTCCTCGAGCAAAGATGTTGAGCTGAAATGTTTGAAAGTTCAATTTAGAGATGAATTCCTAGCCTTCTAGGCATTCCTATAAGTCAAGAGACTCAAAAATAAAATAACAGTAAACTAAGTTCAAGAGAGTATATCTATTTATTCTTCTAGGATGCAAAATAAAAGAAAAGAGAAAAAAAACCCAATGACTATAGTGGAACAAAAAAAAAAGAGGATAATCGTTGCCTCTGAGGTCCTGGTAGGCTGTAGGGATTTCCTTGATGGGTGGCCTATGTTCAATGCCTTGCATCTCTTTGGGGTGGGACCTTTTGGGAAGGAGAATAAATATATATACTCTTTTGACTAAAAGTTATAAAATAAAAAATTTTATGCAAAAAGGAAAATAAAAAAAAGGAAAGTTGGGAGTTAGGGACCATTGACTGGTTGTTCAAATAGAACATGGAGGGTTAGTAGTTAAACCATAGGAGTTCTATTTGATACTGTAGTATTAGATTGCCTTGTATGGGTTCTTTGATAGGCATGGAATTCATCAATGACACTATTTCAGAAGCAATATTTCTAGTAGGAAAGTAGTGTGGCATTTTGTTGCCTTGAAAGATTATTGTTGCTTAATGGCTCTCAAACACTTCCTAGTGTTAGAAGTTGCGGATTTAGAGCATGACACAAGCTATGGTGGATAAAAGATGAAGATCAAACTCACAATGACATGGACAAGTAGAGACAAATTGTTACACAAGTGAATTAAGTTCCAAGATAGATTAGCTTGGACTCATAAATGTAATCTTGTGTAAGATCAACAATAACACCACACTTAACTGAAAGTACAAAGCATCATGACATTGTATTCATTTCATAGTCAAATACAATGCTTTATAGAATTTGGGTTGTTCCACTCTCCTCACTGTGCATATGGGATTCAGGACAGCTCTTCCTGGAGCATACATCATTAGTTTATTTCTCAACACCTAGTTGGTATGCTCCATGCATTGGATGCAGCTATGTCATACACTCTAGTGGGGAGAGTGAGTTAGGGGAATGCTAGTTTGAACCAATTTTTAGATAACTTACTTGCAAGATTTGTCTTGTTTAATTTATAATAAGACACAAGTCAGTATTTTTATACCTTTTCATTGTCTACTAATCTTCTAAGTGCTATTTTGCAGATCTTATAGCTGTGCTTGCGAGGACGCTTTGCAATTAAGTGGGGGAGACAAGATTTTCCTTTTGAACTTGAGTAGTGGTGCTCATGGTAGGTGTGTTCGTGATGCATGATGTTCATTGTAGTTGTGCTCACGAGGATGCTTCACAATTAAGTGGGGGAGAATGACAACACCTTAGAAACATGCCAAATATTGCAAAACATTTTAACAAAATTGTATACAATTAGCACCTTATTAACAAATTTTTATATTAATTCTATACATATGCGGTCATACTTATTATCTTTGGAAGATGTGTCCTTGTGTAATATCTCCCCCCCCCCCCCCCATGCCCCCCCCGCACCTTCCCCATAAGAACCCCCCCTTAAATTTTTTTAAATTTAACTCAATTTTTTACTCTCTCCCCCTCCCGACTGCATGGCGGGGAGAGAGAGAGAGGGAGTAAAAAGAGAGCAGGGGGCATGCACCTCCCAGGTGGAGGGGTGGCGGCTGTAAACAGCCGTCTCCCCCCATAAGGCACCTCCTCCCCCCTCTATAAAAGGCAGCGCCCTCCCTTCTCCTTGGTGGTCTTCGACAGCAGCAGCACCCACCTCCCTCATTGCCTACACATCACGCCCCCCTCCATCTTCGACAATAGCCCCCCCTCCTCATCATCATCACGAGAGAGAGAGAGAGAGAGAGAGAGAGAGAGAGAGAGAGAGGTTTCTGGAAGTTTCTTCTTCCCTCCCCTCTTAAAGGGAGGTCACACACCCCTCTATTATTTTTGAAAATACACTCCCCTTCATTATCTTTTCTCCACTCAAGGAGAGGCAACGAGAATTTTTTATAGGAGAGTGCGAGAATTCTACCTCTCGTACACGCATCTTCGAGTATGGCCCTGAAGCATAGTTCCACAAGGATGGCCGGAAACCTTGCAAGTGTGGTTGGAGGTTCGAATCAAGACGGCACCGCAACCGTGAACGGTTTATTAGGCGTGAGTATCATTGGAATCAAGACATCACTCCAAACTCAAGTTGCTCTATTATTAAATCATAGATTATAATTATCATGGTGAAAATCATATTCACATGCATCACATTAATTGTGCGATTAATAATCTCCTAGGTATGAACTTAGTTGTGATGTATGTAATAAACAAGATAATTTCCGTTGTAAGATGACATTATAATAGGTGAAATTGATTAGATAATTGCATCGTAAATTACCAAAAATGTCTTACATAAATTCCTGCATAAAGTGCATTGCTCCTTGCACAAGTTCTTGCTTAAAATGCATTTTAGAGGACATGGAAAGAAATAGAGTGCATCTTCGTATCGCAAGATGGATTCTAAGGTACATGTAATAAACTGCAAAAAAGATTAAAGTGCAGCTAGACTCATACAATAATCACATAAAGTTATAAAGATCAGATCATTCAAGAAGGTTATAGATCATGTAAATAATTACATAGAGGATAATGTTAAGATTGCATGCATAGAAAATACCTTTGCATGTGTGGCATAAAATATCGTATGGATTATATCAAAATTGTAAGCATTGAAATGAAGGCATGGCATTACGTTGCATGCATTAAAGTTGTTGGGAAAATTCAACGTTGTTTGTAATTTACCAAATGGGACTGAGATCTATGAGTCCCATGTCAAAGTCATTGGTGACTTCAAGAGGGGTAGGTAAAAGCTTAATGCATGTGAGCATTATTAAGAGGACTTAAGAAGATAATACTTAAGATGGAGTAGGAACTATTCTAAACAGAACCATCTTGACCAACCATGGTCAAGGGGATAGACAATCTTGATCAATTAAGATAAAAGATAAAGGTACATAGGTACTTCAAGGGATCTAGGAGATGACTAGCAAGTTGACCAACTGAGGAACAACGGGATCGTCCATGATCTATTTTACAAGGAGACCTAAGATAAGGACACTTAGGGTTGGTAGGGTAGAAACCCTAACCCAAAGAAAAAGGGAAAACAAGCAACCTAGCTTGCCAAGCCCCTGGAATCTTCCCTAGTCGCGAAAGATCCAGAATCGAATGCTAGGAGCATTCAGGAAGAAGGAATCACACCTTAGCAGTTGGTCGTACGAACGACCACAGAAATGATCGTGATTGTACACTTGGGTACATTGTTTGAACTTCTTTGCTCAAGGAACTAATTCAAGGAAAAACACTTAATGCTTCAGGTTAAAAGCCTGGAGAGAGATGTAGGTTCGGTAACCTCTGACTGCCTGCTTGGCCCTATCCCAGGGGGTTGATAGCCGTGCCGGGTATATGGACTAAACAACAATACCCCCAAGTCTTCTTGAGATGAGGACATCTCGATTCCTCTAAGGGGGACATGATGTAATATCTCCCCCCCTGTGCCCCCCCGGTACCTTCCCCATAAGAACCCCCCCTTAAAATTTTTTAAATTTAACTCAAATTTTTTTACTCTCTCCCCTTGTCGACTGCATGGCGGGGAGAGAGAGAGAGAGAGAGGGAGTAAAGAGAGAGAAGGGGGGCATGCACCCCCCACGTGGAGGGGTGGTGGTCGTGAACAGGCGTATCCCCCCCCATAAGCCACCTCCTCCCCCCTCTATAAAAGGCATCGCCCTCCCTCCTCCCTGGTGGTCTTCAATGATAGCAGCCCCCCCACGCCCCCCTCTGTCTTCAACAGCAGGCCCCCCTCTGATAAAAAACCCCCCCTCCTCATCATCATCACGAGAGAGAGAGAGAGAGAGAGAGAGAGAGAGAGAGAGAGAGAGAGAGAGGTTTCTGGAAGTTTCTTCTTCCCCCTCTTAAAGGGAGGTCACACACCCCTCTATTATTTTTGAAAATACACTCCCCTTCATTATCTTTTCTCCACTTAAGGAGAGGCGGCGAGAATTTTGCATAGGATAGTGCGAGAATTTTACCTCTCGTACACGCATCTTCGTAGTTCCACAAGGATGGCCGGAAATCTTGCAAGTGTGGATGGAGGTTCGAATCAAGACGGCACCGCAACCGTGAACGGTTTATCAGGCGTGAGTACCATTGGAATCAAGACATCACTCCAAACCTAGGTTGCTCTATTATTAAATCATAGATTATAATTATCATGGTGAAAATTATATTCACATGCATCACATTAATTGCGCGATTGATAATCTCCTAGGTATGAACTTAGTTGTGATGTATGTAACAAACAAGATAATTTCCATTGTAAGATGAGATCATAATAGGTGAAATTGATTAGATAATTGCATCGTAAATTACCAAAAATGTCTTACATGAATTCCTGCATAAAGTGCATTGCTCCTTGCACAAGTTCTTGCTTAAAATGCATTTTAGAGGACATGGAAAGAAATAGAGCGCATCTCCGTATCGCAAGATGGATTCTAAGGTACATGTAATAAAGTGCAGAGAATATTAAAGTGTAGCTAGACTCATACAATAATCACATAAAGTTATAAAGATCAGATCATTCAAGAAGGTTATAGATCGTGTAAATAATTACATAGAGGATAATGTTAAGATTGCATGCATAGAAAATACCTTCGCATGTGTGGCATAAAATATCATATGGACTATATCAAAATTGTAAGCTTTGAAATGAAGGCATGGCATTATGTTGCGTGCATTAAAGTTGTTGGAAAAATTCAATGTTGTTTGTAATTTACCAAATGGGACTGAGATCCACGAGTCCCATGTCAAGGTCATTGGGGACTTCAAGAGGGATAGGTAAAAGCTTAGTGCATGTGAGCATTATTAAGAGGACTTAAGAAGATAGTACTTAAGATGGAGTAGGAATTATTCTAAACAGAACCATCTTGACCAACCATGGTCAAGGGGATAGACAATCTTGATCAATTAAGATCAAAGATAAATGTACATAGGTACTTTAAGGGATCTAGGATATAACCAGCAAGTTGACCAACCAAGGACGATGGGGTCGTCCATGATCTATTTTACAAGGAGACCTAAGGTAAGGACAATTAGGGTCGGTAGGGTACAAACCCTAACCCAAAGAAAAAGGGGAAACAAGAAACCTAGCTTGCCAAGCCCCTGGAATCTCCCCTAGTCGCGAACGATCCAGGATCGAATGCTAGGAGCATTCCGGAAGAAGGAATCACAACTTAGCAGTTGGTCGTACGAGCGACCATAGAAATGATTGTGATTGTACACTTAGGTACATTGTTTGAACTTCTTTGCTCAAGGAACTAATTCAAGGCAAAACACTTAATGCTTCAGGTTAAAAGCCTGGAGGGAGAAGCAGGTTCAATTACCTCTGACTGCTTGCCTGGCCCTATCCAAGGGGGTTGATAGCAGTGCCGGGTATATGGACCAAACCTGCCGCAAGAGGTCTCTCTGTGGGTGCTGCTCGGAGCGGGAGGACGATTGGGTGCTAGTGGAGGCTCTTGCTATAAATTCCTTGCCTCTGGATCCCCCATAAGAGGCCGACGTGACTCAAGATAGGATCTCAAGGCCTGTGTACTAGTCTACGGGCGAAACTTGAAGCAGCAATCCTGTTGATTGCTGGGTTAGCCTTCGGGCATGGTACTTGATGTATTCCAGGACTATGGTAAATAAAGATCAGATATTTGAAAAAGGAACTTGCTTGACATTGTTTTTTTTTAAAAAATGTCGTGCCTAGGTTGCGTGAAGGAACCTGTGTTTAAATTGATTAATTAAGGAAGCTGCTTTTGCATGTCAAACATAATGTGGTAGGTAATTAGATAACTAAGCAAACCGAGGAAAGTGTGATGGACGTGACTTGGGTCTGTCCTACGAAAGGGTGGTTCCAGTTAGCTGGGAACTTTTCTCAAAAGAAGAGATAATGAGACTGTGAAGACCTAGCATCAGTAGAGTTAGAATCCCGATTTATGCTATTTTAGGGGAGCGAATGGGACTATGCCTTATGGGTAGAGAGGTTGAGCTTCGCACCCCTCTCGTTTCCCATTCTCCATGAACCAAGTACAACATAAATCCGCTTTGACGTTGTTCCTATGCAAAGTGGTTCATTTGGAGCTTGACGCTAGCTACTTCGTAGAGACTTTGCTGATAGGAAAGAAACGCTGACTTCAAGTCGGTCCTAAGTGGGAACGGCCGGATACTTCCGCTCAAGGCAGACTCGAGAAGACCTAGATCGCAAACCCTGTGACATTCCTTGCGAGTGCCAGGTGGCGCTTTCTAGACTTTCTTCCCGATGGGCTATTAAGATGTGTCCCATAAGAGGACAAGTGGACACGTCACAGTTGGTATCAGAGAGAACCAATGAGATCTAAAGATTACAAGGGAACTTAATGGAGGAAAATAAAGGGAATAAGGGGATAAACAGGGGAAGATGAGTAGAATGGAGCAATGTTTTCTATTGAAAACACTTCTTTACTCACTTATGGATGCTGGGTTGCAGAATAACGAAGCATGGAGCATGTTCTTGGTGTTCCAAGTCATGTTCATAATTGCAATGCATGCTTTGAATTATCGTCAGAGGCTTAGCATGATGAATATTCTGGACCACATCTATAATCCTTCGCCCCTGTATGCGGAGCGGAGATGGACGGGAGACTCAGGAATATACTACATAGTAGCCCACCAACTCGCATACCTTCAGATCATTTTGAAGAGAATCAAGTGGATGGAGAATTTAAAGATCATGAAGTTGTTCATCTTTGTCGAAGCTCACATAAACGCAACTTTGCATGTTAGCGGTCAGCAAGTCAAGCAGAACAAGTATGTCAAGTCAAGCAGAACAAGTATGTCTACGAAGAAGTGACCCGGGTGATCTCTACTGACAGAATCAAAGTGTTAGGGCGCTATGAGAACAATGGGTATCAAAGGAAGGGATACCCAAGCTTCCTATGACTTACCGTTTCCTGAAAATCCATGAACCCACTCCATATTATTATTCCATTCCTGTAGCCGATTGTAACACAATTCTATTTTCCCCAAACTGATGTATCAATCAGCATGTTCTACTTATCCAAAATAAATGTACTCAAGGGGTTATGTCTTCATGAATAAATAAGACTTTTTACAATTATCTATCTTGATCATAAATGTTAACTGAGGTGTTAAGTGATTAAATCACTTAGCTAAAAATCTGTGCTATTCATATTAACGTAATATAGGAACGTAAGATAAGATATTAACATAAATAATCTTATTGTTCAGACACAACCCCAAAAGCAGGTTCCAAATCCGACTCATGCACTAAGTCCAGCTGTGGCTCAAGAGAAGAAATTCCTTCTTAAACAAATTAAGCCACCCGAGTTTGATGGCAAGGGAAGGACTGTTCAAGCTGATGCCGAGATCTGGATTGAGTCCATGGAGGACTATTTTGAGGTAGTAGGAACTGCACCTGCTAACCAAGCCATGCCGCCAAACTCAAGCTTACAGGAGAAGCGAAACTTTGGTGGAAATAGTGGTGCAGAGACCAAGCAATCTCGGAGGGGACAGTCGCTTGGGATAAGCTTAAGGAAGCTGTGCGAGGGAGGTATCTGCCACCTGCCTACCGCACACAAAAGATGAATGAATTCTATGACTTGAAGTAGCTAGGATTATCCCTTGAAGCATATTATTCGAAGTTTGTTTCACTCCTAAAGTATGCACCCCCAATGGATATGACATAGCAGGTGTCAAAATTCTATGTTGGGTTGAATCCACCCATAAACACTCGATTGGAATCTATGCACCCAAGGGACCTACAAGATGCACTCATTCGAGCTACTCCAATAATACAGGAGGTGCAGACCAAACCAAGGAACAATAGAATTTGGCCTTACAAAGATCAGAATAAGGGTATGTTTAAGGCTCAGACTAAGAGAGCACAGGATCAAAATCACGGCCAAAGAAAGAAAGCTGGGGTTAGTGCTGTTAACAATGTTCCAACACGAAGTAATGATCGCAACCCACGTTGCTTCCATTGCAACGAGCCCAGACACTTCAAGAGGGAGTGTCCCAAGCTTGGCAGAGGACATCACCAGGGGAAATTCCAAGGTCAAAATAGAGCCGCTCATGGCCAAGGAACCACCGTTATGGCCAGAGGGAGAGCCTCCAGTGTTTCCAACAAGGAGTTGGACAGTGAAAAAGATCCATCCATGGATGTTGACATTGAGAGGGCAATAGTTCACGCCACTCTTCACAAGAAGGGTCCAAATCACCAATTCTCGGGGATTCAAAATCCATCAGAATATTGAGATAAAAGCTTCAAAACCTTGATTGATTGTGGTAGTACACATTCATTCATCTCACCAATCTGTGCAAAAAGATTAAGGATAGCCACAATAGATTCACCTACCTTACTTGTGGAATTAGCAAATGGTCGTGAGGTCACTTATACTAGGCAAACTGCTAAGGTGAAATTCCTACTGGGTGGGAAGCCAACTTCTGTGAGATTCAGGGTAATGAACCTAGCTCCTTTCGCAATTTTGAAGGGGAACTAGTCACGAATCAAGGTGAGGCTAGTAAGCCAAAAATACAGTTGGCAAAAGCAACACGAATAATAAAAGGTGTTGAAAAGGGTCTATCTGTCTATCTGATTAAACTAAATAAGCTAGATCAGAATCAGGAATCCGAAGAAGATCCTTCATGGTTAAAGGAATATGCAGATGTATTCCCTGAAGATATGACGGAACTCCCTCCCCAAAGGGAAGCCGACCACGAAATCAAACTTGTGCCAGGAGCTGCACCGGTCGCAAAGAGGCCGTATAAGATGTCCCTCTCGGAAGCTATCAAATTGAAAGAGCAACTCAAGCAATTGTTAGACCAAGGCTACATCCGTCCTAGCAGTTCTCCATGGGGAGCTCCAGTGTTGTTCCAAAAGAAGAAAGATGGAACGCTTCACCTATGCATTGACTACAGAGGATTGAATCAAGCAACCATAAAAAATAAATACCCCATTCCAAGAATAGATGAGTTACTTGACTGTCTTCAAGGAGAGAAGGTATTCTCAAAGATAGATCTTAGATCTGGATATTATCAGATAAGGATCAAAGAAGAAGATATTTCGAAGACTGCATTCAGTACAAGGTATGTACACTTCGACTTCCTAGTGATGTTATTCGGGCTGACGAATGCTCCTGCTACCTTCAATAGGTTAATGTAGGATATCTTCAGGCCCTATCTTGATGACTTCGTACTTGTCTTTTTTGATGATACCCTAGTCTACTCAAAACAGGGAAAGGATCATGAACCCCAGCTTTGCATTGTTCTTGAAACAATGAGAGCACACAAGCTTTATGCCAAGAAGAAGAAGTGCACATTTTTCAAGCGACAGATTGAATATTTGGGATTCATTGTATCAGGAAAAGGAATTTCAGTAGATCCAGCTAAGGTCAGAGATATTCTGGAATGGCCAACACCAACTTCTGTCAAAGAAATACGTAGTTTTCTTGGATTGACAGGGTGGTACAGAAATTTCATCAAAGATTATGCTTTGATTGCAGCACCTCTAACTGATCTACTAAAGAAGCAAGTAGCGATTGCATGGTCACCTGTTGAATAGACCAGCTTTGACAAACTAAAACAAAGCTTAATATCAGCACCTATCCTCAAACTTCCTGGTCTTAGTAAGGAGTTTGAAGTGGTAACTGATGCTAGCACACTTGCTTTAGGATGTGTACTTATGCAAGAAGGTAACCCTGCAGCATATTCTTCAATAAAATTGAAGAGCCATGAAATGAATTATGCTACCCACGACCTGGAGCTATTGGCTGTCATCTATGCTCTCAAACGTTGGAGACATTACTTTCTAGGTAACAAATTTTCCTTAGTAACGGACCACAAGAGTCTTAAATGGATTTTCACTTAGAATGAGCTCAATATGAGGCAATGTCGATGGATTGAAGTGCTGGAAGAATATGATTTTGAAATCAAATATAGGCCTGGAAAACAGAATGTAGTTGCCGATGCACTCAGTCACAAGGCATTTCTAAATTCTCTCATTTTGCAAGACCCATCAATAGCAAGGTCTCTAGCCACAAAGGTATGAATGCCAAACAACCCGATTCTCGAGCTAGAAAAGGAAGGGGCATATCATGACCCAGTCTATCAGAAAATGCTAAGGGAGATCCCCATCAAGGATCAAGACCTGAAGCTAAAGACGAAGCATCAAGAATTCTCCATCAGTAGTGGACTTGTCTACTTTAGGATAAGATTATGTATCCCTGCAAGCCAAACTCTCAAGCAGAAGATACTTTGGGAAGCCCATGACTCCCCTTTCTCAAGGCATCCTGGTTATGCCAAGACCCTTAATACGGTTAGAAAGAGCTATTATTGGGAAAGGCTCAAGGGAGACATACTCAAATATGTCATGGAATGTTTGTCTTGTCAACGCATTAAGGCAGAGCATGTTAAAATGCCTGGGGAATTGCAACCACTTGACATTCCACAAATGAAATGGGAGTTCATTAGTATGGACTTCATTGTTGGCTTACCCCAAGTTCAGGGAGGGTATAACTCTATTGTGGTAGTAGTAGATATGCTCAGCAAGGTCGCACATCTCATCCCTGTCAAGACAAACTATAAAGCTTCGGATATCGCAAGATTATTCATCAAGCAAATATTCAAACTTTATGGGTTACTCAGAAGAATCATTAGTGATCCTGACTCTCTTTTCACATCACACTTTTGGAGGGCTATCTTTGAGGCTATTGGAAACTTAACTCTGTTTCAGTATAGCTTACCATCCCCAAACTGAGGGTCAAACGAAACGAGTCAATCAAGTCATTGAAGATATGCTTAGGGCATACTGCTGTTGTGAACCCAAAAAGTGGTTTCAATACTTACCACTAGTTGAGTTTGCCTACAATGCTTCTTACCAACAGAGTATTCAGATGACCCCTTTCCAAGCATTGTATGGGCATGATTGTCGTACCCCTTTGAACTTCTCAGATCCGAGGGTAGAAGCTTCAAGACAGATGCTGGAAGACATGGATGATCAAATCAAATCAATAAGACAAGACATTCAAGCTACCAAGGATCGACAGAAGGCTTACGCTGACTTGAAACGACAAGACAGATCCTTCGTTGAAGGTGATATGGTCTTCATCCGTGTACGCCCTAAAAAGAGTTCATTGTCCTTGGGAGAGTACAAGAAGCTAAGTCCAAGGTATTGTGGACCTTATAAGATCACCAAGTGCCTAGGGCCTAATGCTTACAGACTACAGTTGCTTGCAACTCTAAAGATTCATAATGTATTCCACGTTAGCCTATACCTAATCCAAATCATGTACTTGATGATCAGCAAATTGTAATGCCTAGCCTCGGGGGGTTCACTATATATATATTCTCTATATAACGTGCATTCATGACCTATTTATAAATATCCTAATCTGTGAATTTTCATTGAATAAAATACAACCCTTTTCTATTCAATCTGTAAGTAGCCCCTTTATATGACACCCTTCTGTATGTAAAAAATGTATAAAAATGATGTTTTTAAAACCCCTTATTTTGAACTCACGTTATATATACATATATTCATGAGTGACCCCCCCGAGTGCCTAGCCAAGGAGTCCTTGAGCTACGGCGGCCTGATAGAATCCTAGATGTTAGGGAGAGGCATTTGAGATCAAGGACCTTGAGGGAATACCTCATCCAGTGGAAAGATTATCCCAAAGAGGATGCCACCTGGATGGATGAAAATACTCTCAACCAACAATACCCCTAGGTCTTCTCGAGATGAGGACATCTCGATTTCTCTAAGGGGGAGAGGATGTAATATCTCCCCCCCCCCCTCGTACCTTCCCCATAAGAACACCCCCTTAATTTTTTTTAAATTTAACTCAATTTTTTTTACTCTCTCCCTCTCTCCCCCTGCCGACTGCATGGCAAGGAGAGAGAGAGAGGGGGGTAAAGAGAGAGAAGGGGGGCATGCACCCCCCAGATGGAGGGGTGGCGGCCGTGAATAACTGTCTCCCCCCCCATAAGCCACCTCCTCCCCCCCCCTATAAAAGGCAGCGCCCTCCCTCCTCCCTAATGGTCTTCGACGGCAGCAGCCCCCCCTCCCTCATCGTCTACACATCTTGCCCCCCTCCATCTTCGACAACAGTCCCTCTCCTCATCATCATCACGAGAGAGAGAGAGAGAGAGAGAGAGAGAGAGAGAGAGAGAGAGAGAGAGAGAGAGAGAGAGAGAGAGAGAGAGAGAGAGAGAGAGAGAGAGAGTGTGTGTGTGTGTGTGTGTGTGAAAGAGAGAGAGGGAAGTTTCTGGAAGTTTTTTCTTCCCTTCCCTCTTAAAGGGAGGTCACACATCCCTCTATTATTTCTGAAAATACACTCCCCTTCATTATCTTTTCTCCACTCAAGGAGAGGTGGCAAGAATTTTTCATAGGAGAGTGCGAGAATTCTACTTCTCATACACGCATCTTCGAGTATGGCCCCGAAGCAGTAGTTCCACAGGGACGGCCGGAAACCCTACAAGTGTGGATGGAGGTTCAAATCAAGATGCCATTGCAACCGCATCAAGGCTCAGCAATAAAAATGACGCTAACTACTAGACATAAGCTTTTTAGCTTATATTTTAATCAAGCTATTATAACCTTAATACTCTTCAAGCCCCCATTCTCACCCTACAAAACCTCTTAAGCCCTATCCAAGTCTTGTTCACACAAAGAAACATTGTTTGGATAAAACACTTTTTTTTAGGGCTTCAATCCATCAAGAAGCTTTTGCAAGGAATTGGTCTCAAGAATGACTCCCAAAAGAGTGCAACATGAAGTCAACATACGACAAGCTTCCACAACCAAAAGAGCATGGGACCAAGAGAAGATTAAGTTCATGAGCTACATGCACATGATAGTTACCAACACTATTATTGGCCATCAAGAGCATTCACTTCCTATCTATTTCTCTTCACAAACTCAATATCTCTTCTCCCTATCACAAAACCCCTTATCTTCTTCTCTATCATAATATTCACCAATCATTCCACTATCTCAATCCCTATCAATTGTATTGATTTTTCTAATCTCATAGCTCTCATTGCCACATGCTTACTCTCTCCTCTTTTATTAAACTTTGAATGTTTTCCCTTATCTAAATTCTTTGCCACAAGATATTACTATCACGTTATGAAACACATATGTTCCATCTTTGTATCCTCATTAAGTCCATTGTTCACTCTCTCTTGTCAACTAGTGGAATACATAGAAAATTCTTTGATGGACAACCCCAATTCTCTACCAAATGAAGGCCTCTCACATCCATCTCTTTGTCATGACTCTTCCATTTTGTGTTCTTCTACTCTCAACTCATCCATCCAAGCATGTTCTAGGTCTCCCAATCACTCTCAATACTACAACGTTTTTCATCCATGTCAGTCTCTCCTCTTGCATCTTGAAATAGACTCTATATTAGTTGGAACAACAATTGAAGAAGGGGACACCCTTTGCACTCTATATCTCGAGGCCCAAGAAGGCATTGTCTCTGGCCTCTCTATTGAATTGTATTCTTCATTTGG
Source organism: Lygodium microphyllum (assembly GCF_053477565.2). Taxonomy (NCBI): domain Eukaryota; kingdom Viridiplantae; phylum Streptophyta; class Polypodiopsida; order Schizaeales; family Lygodiaceae; genus Lygodium; species Lygodium microphyllum. The sequence goes on from NC_141162.1 coordinate 64,054,339, forward strand.
ATGGTACTTTAATGGCAAGAAGATGGCAAAACCTTGTCACTCTCTTGGATAACAACATGGATATGCCTATTGTTCCTCATCAATTGTTATTGGATATTTCTACCAACCTTCAAGGTCACTCCCTCATTAGGTACATTGCTTCTGCTTCTCTTACATCTCTATGTTCTATCCTATTTCCTTACATTTTTCACTCAGCATCTAGTCTTTATCTAAGCTTTGCTTCAATCTCAAGATCACATCATGGTCCTTATCTCACACTCTCTCTATGGGCTCAATATCCTCATATTCTAATGGTCACACACACACTCCACTTGACTTGTGTGTTCCACTACCTCTTGAACACATGCAAATTGCACACACTCTTGGCTTCCTCCTACACATTCAAGATTCTCAAAATGTTTCCAAGTGCACATAAAAATCCTATCTCCTTGAGTTTCTCATTTTCACATCACTATTTCTCAATGTGTAATCCTGAATCCCTACACATGATATTATCTTACCATCACATTCCATCCACACTATATTTATTAAAGTCCCACCAAACCCAATCTATCAAATCATCATTTCTTTCTATCCTATCATATCCTACCTTCCTCTTGCAATCATCTTGCTCTAATTGTATACCCAAATCTCAATCATTATTCTATGTTACATGGCAACAACCTCATCAACAATCACAAGTACTCTCTCTTCCAATTTTCTATCAGTATCTGATCTATCTCTTAACTTACCTACCCATCGTCATCTAAAAATTGTATCTTTCTCAAATTGACCAACTATTTTGGCCTTCCAAAGGAGGGGAAAAGAATGGATAAAGTACAAAGAAATACTTGTGTACATTTGCACAAACTACTTTGTATGGATAAAAGAGCACATTGACACTAAGTATGCTATTATTGAATATGTGACACTCACTCTTGGAGTCCTCTCAAAGACAATATGCTTGAAATTTCTCATTAATCACTTGCTATTTTACATTGCCATATTCATCAGAAACCTTCCCAAAGATCATGTTACAAGCACCTTATCAATCTCTATCTTACTATGGTATCTAGTGACATTTGGATCATATTTCCATATACAAACATGCTCTCACCGTTATTTTACTCCACAACTATCAAGCTTCAATTGGAATATATAATCTATTTATATGATAAGCCCATCTCTTATCAAGTCTATCATGAAGCAAACTATGGTGATCAGCTCTTCATCAAGATATCCATAAACCAAAGCCCAAAGATCTTCATTATCAACTTACATCCCTTAAATCATTGCAAGCAAAGATTGATGTATATCTTATGCAATAACAATGACAAGTTCTCATGCTATAGTCATCATTGTAATATTACTTCTCTTGTAGCCAAAATGATTGGAAAAAAGTCTTTGTATTGAAAAAGAAAATCCTATTTTCTTTTGAGAAGGGAGGAAGAATGTTAGAATATATTGTTAACCTTTTCTAGAGAGGGGGAATATTAGAATATTAGAATGTACTCATATGAACATGTACTTAGAGAATATCTACGAATACAATATCTAGATATTTAGGGAAACTAGATAAGATGGATCTAGAACATGTGGATGATACTTCACTAAGAGAACCTACCATATCCACACCTTTATTGCATATGTATGTGTATTCTCACCTATTCCAAAGTAGGGGTGTGTAAGCAAGTGAGCAATACAAGTGTGTGGTTCATTCTCCATCTCATTGTCTCATTATCTCTCTCTCTTTCTCTCACAATCACTTTCACTACACCCCCTGGGCAGTGCACTAATTCTTTCTTTACAGGTACATTTTGCAGCATCTATGTAGCTAGTCAACAACTCTAGAGACCCTCTTCAATTAGTCAACATATCTTTAGCACCAAAAATGTTTGATCATATGTCACAAGCTTAACCTACATGACCAATTTTCCAAAAGCCCCAAGTACCATTTCATAGACCACCCTCTACCTCTCCATTCCATACCATCTAGTGCCATGGGGCTAGCACTTAGCTAGGAGGGGGATAATGTTAACCCTTAGAATGACACAAGGCACAAATAAGGCTTAAAAGGAGCATAAGAAGACAACTCGATAGAAAAAGAAGACTAAGAAGTGTGGGACAAATTTTTAAAATCAAGAACAGGGTACACAAGAGATAAATCACATTTTAGTTCTTTGTATAAGAGCACCAAGCTCTCTCCTATGCAAGTTGGAGCCATGAGAATAGGAAAAGAGTGGAAAAGAGGACCAAGGCTGGATGGCCAGTCATGGAAACGGGTTGGGTGCCCAAGGGGAGAAGGGCATGCATAAAATCCAAAAAGTTAATGGATAAGCTCATTCTTGGTGTATGATCTTGCTTCTTGCTCCTTGTGCATGAGAGATGGAAAGAGGGATTGTGGAGAAGCTTTTCTTCTTTTCTTCTCATCATCATCTTTATCTCTTCTCTTTTCTCAATCGTGTGACTATGGAGGTTGGAGATTGGAGCATGGAGATGCTTGAGCTAGCACCTTGAATCATGGAGCCATCAAAGGATTCGAGTAAGAGGAATACAATGATCAGATTCAACGATAAGCTCACTACATCCTTATGTGAGAGAGTGCATGGCTATATAAGAGGTAGAAATTGCCACTCACTTGAAACACTTGACTTTATAAGTGATCAGAAGGGTCTCAGTAGTTGCTAGTGATAACGACGACATCGCAATTCTCATAAACATAGTTAATCACTCTTTGCCTAAGAGACACATGAAATCCTGACATAAATAAGAATCTCTTAGAATTTTAATATGTGGATACATAGTGTGACAACATCCATCCCCTCTAAACTTGCACATCCTCTAGCATGTGCCACCCTTACTCTTCTATAAGTTCGAGGTCTTTTTCATTCTCCATAAGCTTTGTATCTTATTCTTCTTCAAGATCCTGATCTGCCTCTTCATCTTCAAGCTCTAGCTCTTCATACTCCAATTTTCTTCTCTTAAATAGTTGACATACGACCATATCCATAGCTACTTGTCATAATCTTCAAGATTAACTGTAAACTCAAATTCTTCCTCTTCCACTCCATGTTTTTCATCTTTTACAAATTCTTCTTCTTTTTCTTCGATAATGTCAACTTACCTTGTGTCTTCTTCATCCTCCTCAAGCTCTTCCAGTGCATTGTCTTTTGCTTCTCTCTTCTTGAATATTTTGATCCTCTTCCTTGCTATGGATATCCTCAAGGTAGTCCCATTCAACTCTGTCAAAGCATATGTTGCATTGTCATAGGCATGCTTTACAAGATATGATCCAAACCATCTCTTTTTCATTTTCCTAGTAGTGCTATGTTGGTTCTCAAGGCTACTGACATAGACCAAAATCTAATCCCCTTCTTCTATTGCTCTAGGCATCAACATGTGTCTACTAGCAAATCTCTCTTTATTTTGCAACCTTGCCTCTCTTTGAGTCTCTGCATTGGTCTCTGAACATCTTCAAGTCTTCTCTCAAGCTATTAAATTCCTAGAGCTAAAAGCTCTTCTCTAGTCATTGCATCTTGCCATGGTAGCATACTACATGTTTACAGTATTGGTCTATCTGGGCAACATTGGCTTTTTTCCATATATAAGTTTTGTAGGGATATACTTGATAGTCACATTATGTGTGGTTTGGCATGCCCATAGAGCATAAGGAAACAACAATGACCACTCTCTGATCTTTCCTCCACAAGCCTTAACTATAGGAGGATGTCCTCTTTTGCTCTTTCCGTACCCCTCTAGGTTGTAAGCTAATTTCAAGGATAGTTTGATGCCAAGCCTAGAGAAAGACTCTCTTGCTTCATTAGCATTTAGGTCACCTATGTTAACAATCGATTTGCCTACACACCCATACCTACAAAACACCTCTTCAAGAGGGAACTTACATACAATACTAGTGGTCTTTATCCTCAAGGCTTTGCCTTCCACTTGATTGGTTAAGTCTTCTCTTGCCAAGACAATGTACCTCATTTGCCATAGGCCAACTAGCATAGTCACCAAGTCAATCACCCACTTGTAATACATACATAGTGGATAGGTAGGATGTAACTCAACTCTATGCTTGACTAAAGAATACATCTAACAATCTTTGCATGTCTCAAAAAATTGAGAAACATCTCTAAAGATCCCCTTCCACTAGTAATGCATTCTTTTATCTTCTCAAAGGTCTCCCATACTCCTCTATGACCTACCCACAAGCTTTCATGAAAGTCCTTCATCACCAATACTTGGGTAGATCAATCATAAACTACTCTCAATGGCATCCCACTTCTCTTCTTTGGGTGTTTCCATAACAACCCATCCTTTAAAAAGTATTCATAAACCTTGCATCTAATTCTCTTGAATTCTACATCAGCCCAATTAGCCTTTCTAGTCAATGTGCTCAAGTACTGTCCCATTTGTAGCCATTCATTTGCATACAATGCTTCTTCAAAATCTTCCATTGATAACATATGACATACATGCTTTAGAGCCGTGGTTAAAATTTCAGCCTCATCACGATTTGCAAGTAAGCTCTCCTAATCTTCATATCTTGCTCTTGACAACATATTTGCAAATTGGATTTTCTTTTCCTGCAATATGTTTAAACTTAGGATTCATAGATTTTATGTAGGCTATCCATCTAAGCATAACAATCTCGAGTGTAGAACAACTAGTGATCATCATCCCAAGCAAGGGAAAACAATCTGTCGCTACAACACCAAGAGCTCCAATAAAGTAATTTTTACCACACTTAGGGTAGTCACTACACTCCATAGCTCTCTCTTGATTTGTGGATACCATCTCTATGTATCATTCAAGACTTTGGCTCCAAATCTCAGTGCATACTAGTTCTCATCTACATTATCTTGCCCTATGGTGTATTCAATCTCGATGGGACTAGTATCCACTATAATCACTATCAGTCTACCACATGCACAATCTTCTTTCTTGAGTGTTAGTGTTATATATAAAAATTTTAGAAGATTTCTCATAGCTTTGGTATGTCTCCTTGGATGAGCATGCCACCATAAAAATCTCTCTGATTATACTAGATTTTGAAAAAACCAAATTTTCTTGAAACTGCTAATTGTTTTAGCAAGAGAAGGTCTCCTACCATATGGACCATAGATATGTCCAACTATGAGTATCTCATTCATCCCAAACACTAACTTTTGTCTTGACAATGTCATGTTCACTTCCTCCAATCTAGAAATATTTTTCTCACAATTTGCTAGATGCTTTGCAAAAACAAACATGTAGCCCTCACTATTCAATGCTTCATTCTTCTCTTCCTTTACACAACCTTTAATTGACATATCATCCAGAAATGACATTGTCAATTGAGGGATATAATCTCTAAGGACCTTGTTCATCACATTCAATAGCCCTGACTATTCAATGCCTCATTCTTCTCTTCCTTTGCATAGCCTTTAATTGACATATAATCTAGAAATGGCATTGTCAAGTGAGGGATATAATCTCTTAGGACCTTGTTCATCACATTCATTATGTGAGCCATGGAATTTGTAGTTCCTTGGGTAGAGTAGTACACATCCTAGCCAAGCACAAGGGAGTCTTCATAGTAGTCAAATCTTCACTCTCCAAAGCCAACTGGAACAGGTCATATCTTGACTAAAGAGACTAAAGATCACCTAGAAAGTAAATATCTCTACCTAAAAAGGTCTCAGCAAACTTATCCACTACTAGCCTTGCTCCAACATTCTTGATGGTTACTTTATTCACCAACTGCATGTCTTGGATAAACGTGAGAGCTCCGTTCTTTTTGGACATTGTAAATTGTTGGTTTGAAAAAGGTGTAAAAGAAGGCTCAAGGATTCCCATTCTGATCTTCTCATTTAGTAAGTCAATGAGCTTTAGTAGATGGGATTTGGAAACTTGAATAGGTAGAAGATTCCAATATGAGGTATCATGAAGAAAACCATAGGTGCTCCAATCCTTGGATCAACACGTTTGATCTCATGTGGGTAGAAGATTCCAAGGAATATGAGGATCAACACATTTGATCTCATGTGGGTGGAAAGAAAATGCCCTACCATGCCTCGCAATCATCTCCTTGAAATATTGTTTCTCTATGGGAAGAAAAAACTCCCCATTTCCAATTGTTAACTCTTTCAATGACTTTGCTGAGAACTTGTGTCCAATATTCTCTGGGTTCCTCAAGTTTGGTCACCTTGCATCCCTTTTAATTTTCTCATCACTATCTAGAGGCAATGGACATGCAACAAGTTTTACCTTCTTATCCACTATTTTATACGTTATACATTGTCTCAACTCTAGCTTCAACCTTCTCTTCAAAACACAACTCCTTTTGCTACATAAAATTAGCAACAACATGATACAAATCCAAGGAATGTACTTGAATGAGACTAGAATCATCCTTCTTCTTAGATTTCAACATAGTTGAAATTTCTGCAAGAGTATGGGAGAACCCTACCACAACTATGATTTCTAACACAAACTAGGGAAAATGAACTTGTAAAATCTATGATAGGGCTGAGCCCATGATCCCAAAATTGCAAAAGTCTCTCAAAGGAGACCATATTCATAACAATTCAAAATAGTCCTATCATCTTCATCACATTTATCATCATCATCCATAGCTTTTGTAATGAGAGAGAGAGAGAGAGAGAGAGAGAGAGAGAGAGAGAGAGAGAGAGAGAGAGAGAGAGAGAGAGAGAGAGAGAGAGAGAGAGAGAGAGAGAGAGAGAGAGAGAGAGGGAGGGAGGGAGGGAGGGAGGGAGGGAGGGAGGGAGGGAGGGAGGGAGGGAGGGAGGGAGGGAGGGAGAGAGAGAGAGAGCCAAATACAAGTATTTTGCACAATCTAGAAGAAGAGTTTGTGTGATCTTAGGGAAGAGAGGGAGAAAAAGGGGTGTACAACCACATGTGTCCTCAATCCACCCTTTCCCCAAAAAAGAACACCTCTTCAATATTTTTGTTTCTTTCAATGTATTTTAATACATTTTCTTTCTTTCCAAAGACTTTGAGCCTTTGAGTTTTCTTCTCTTTTTAAATGTACATTGACTTTATATTTTAGTAAAAAGAGTGGGTGTGGACCCTCAAATGTGTTATCTCAATTTTACAATGAAGTGATTATTTTGTGACGAAAAATATGAATGATATGGAAATATGTTGCTTTTATAGACTAGACCATCTTTGTTTCTTGTTTTTGCACATTTTTTAGTATTATCACTTCCTCCCATACTGAAACATGAACCATCCTTGTGAATCTTTTGAAGAAAAACCATTATCTAACACAAAAAACACTTCAAATACTGTTAGTGAAAAAAAATCAAAGATGATGATGAGGCCTAGGGAGCTTCTACCCCAATCACTCCCACATTGAAAAACTTTTATCTTCTTCACAAGATAGGGTTTTGTCTCTAACATGGATCACAAGAAAACTCCTCCCATACAATGGAGGAAGAAAGAAGGATGACCCCATCCATCATGTAGCCCACCTCATCAAGATAAAGTGGTTGTTAATATTTGGTGGGGGAAAGAGGAAAGCATAAGAACATGCCATTATGAAAATGGTTTGTTTCCCTTGAAGACTATGTTTCTATAGTTCTAACTTTTATTTTTTAATTTTGTTTTCATTAAATATACATTGACTTTATATTTTAATGAAAAGAGTGGGTGTGGACCCCCAAATGTGTTATCTCAATTTTACAATGAAGTGATTATTTTGTGACAAAAAATATGAATGATATGAAAATATGTTGCTTTTACAGACTAGACCATCTTTTTTTCTTGTTTTTGCACATTTTTTAGTGTTATTACTTCCTCCCATACTGAAACATGAAGCATCCTTGTGAATCTTGTTGAAGAAAAACCATTATCTAACACAAAAAACACTTCAAATACTGCTAGTGAAAAAAAAATCAAAGATGATGATGAGGCCTAGGGAGCTTCTACCCCAATCACTCCCACATTGAAAAACTTTTATCTTCTTCACAAGATAGGGTTTTGTCTCTAACATGGATCACAAGGAAACTCCTCCCATACAATGGAGGAAGAAAGAAGAATGACCCAATCCATCATGTAGCCCACCTCATCAAGGTAAAGTGGTTGTTAATATTTGGCAGGGGAAAGAGGAAAGCATGAGAACATGCCATTATGAAAATGGTTTGTTTCCCTTGAAGACTATGTTTCTATAGTTCTAACTTTTATTTTTTAATTTTGTTTTCATAAAATGTGGTTGAGGGTGGTCCTTGTAAACACAAATATGGGGAAGGGAAAAAGGGGTTGGAGTGTAGTGATAGTTGCTAGTGCGAAGAGCTTGAGGTCCAAGGAAAAAGTAGTTAGAAAGGAAGCAAGGCTAATGAAGGTTCCTAGTATGGGGCTTCCATAAATTTGTGTAGCTAGAGAGTAGAGCATGGAAACAACCCTTACTAAATGATGTGTATTATGTCTTTAAATATTATGTTTCGTATTGATCCATCTTTTTCTTAAGGGTTAGTTTATCAAATTAAATGCTTACGTTTAAGTTGATGTTTTGTTTTTCTTTTAAGGCTAAAGGCTAGGAGAAAGTGTGTTACATTAGGGGTAGAAACGAGCTAAGAAGAAGATGTGATGAGAGATATTGTATATGATGGAGGATGGGAAGGTGAAAAAACTGGGGTGTTGATGGAGGAGCTGAGCTAGTTGCATGCAGTGGGCTAACAAGCATAGCTAGGAGGCGTCAAGGGGTAGGGTGGTTGGTGGAGAAGAGGAGGCCTCCATAGAGGACCACGCTTCTTCTTCTTCTTCTTCTTCTTCTTCTTCTTCTTCTTCTTCTTCCATTCTTTCTTCCAAAAACAGAGATCTAGTTGGGCTTGCAATGAGAGGAGCTACTCCTTTTAGACCCAAGAGACCTGATTGATGTGCTCCTTTTCCCCTTCTTACAGTAGTGGACATGGGCCGTCTCAGCTACATGGTCATCAAGGTTGTGGCAACATCCTTTTCTTCCTCCTCATTCTCATCTTGTTTGTCTCCAAATTTATCTTTTTTCAATTCCAAGACCATAGTGGATGATGATGTTATGAGGCCCATGTAGCATCACCTTCATCTTACCCTTCTTTTGTATCATTTTCATT